>NW_017803135.1:148067-179445 GCF_001625305.1 Branchiostoma belcheri | reverse complement strand
TTGTAGTTTTTGCACACAGATCGCAGTAAACCCAACAAGGCTAAAGAAGCCGACTGCCTGTGCAGGTTGGGTGACGTCTACGTCGAGCGAGGTAAGCGGACAGGAGAAGGTAGGAAATTCACACAGGCGGCAGCTCTGTATAACGCCTCCATGGCCAGAACACATGGAGAAAAACAAAACTTGGTAACAAAAATGCAAGAAACAGTCAGGCAGTTTCTTAGAAACACATGTTACCTAGACTGTGAACCGTCCCCGTATAGCAGCGCGTTAGATCACAGAAAGGAACTGGACAACTTGCGCGCACGTGCAAAATCTCAGCTCGAAACAATTCATCAGGAACACAACCCTTATCAGTATGATGAAGACGATCCCGTCGTGAGAGAGGTAGAGATCAAACGAGCTGAAGCAATCAAGAACTTGTTCAAGAGCATCACAGTTGAAAGACGAGAGTTCATCCAAGTACTGACAGATGAATGCATCGCCAAACTCGGACCTCCTCCCTGTAAGTACGCTTTCATCGGTATGGGGTCACAAGCCACAGAACTGGTGACGCCGTACTCCGACCTGGAGTTCGCCATTCTGACTGAGGAGGGGAAGGATGATGATGATACACGGAGGTACCTCATAAATCTCACACACTACTTACATCTCAAAGTCATCAACCTTGGGGAAACCATCCTCCCAGCTATGGCCATCCCGTCACTCAACGACTTTCTCTCAGAAGACCCAAAGAAAGTCTGGTTCTACGACTCAGTGACACCTCGCGGCTTCGCCTTCGACGGCTTCATGCCATGGGCTTCTAAGACTCCGTTTGGAAGAGACGAAACCAAAAGCAAACCTCCCGTTAGTCTCATCCAGACTCCTGCCAAGTTGGCCAAGTATCAGTATATCAGAATAGCTCTGGCGGAGGGCTATCACCTGTCAGACATCCTCAGACGGGTGACCTACTTAACAGGGGACGAGTCTTTGGTAGAGGAGTATACATGCATTGTCAACAAAAGTGTAGACCGTTCCCCTGCTCTGTCACGGTTCTCAGCAATGCAAATACTGAAGGATAACATTCGGGAAATAAAAAACGTTGAACCAACCGACCAACTTCTAGATGTGAAGAAGGAAATCTACCGTTTTCCCAGCGTGGCTGTTGATGTGTTGAGTATTTGCTGTGGTATCACGACCCCCAGTGTGTGGGGAATGATAGAAGAGTTACACAAGACACAGCGGATCAGTGACGAAGATGCCCACCACTTGACTGTACTGATCAGCATCTCAGCGGAGCTACGGCTAAGAACGTACATTGCCAACGGAGGACAGAAGGACAGACTGTCTCCTCTCACGGAGATGAAAGTCCAACTGGACAAACATGACATAGATGACACGGTCGTTGAGTCAGTTTTCCACATACCGGACTCTAAAATGTTGTTCAGGTACTACTGTACAGCCTTTCCATTAAAAATATGTATTATGGACACAGTTCAAACGGAAAATCAAACAACAAAGATATTCCCAACTGCCATCTTTGACAACTCGTCTCAAACCAGGGGGCAAATAGCAAAACAGCTGTTGCAGTTTGAGGCATCCGTACGTCACTTTGAGGCAGCACTGAAAGAGGCCGGTGGTGACGAGGAAAACCAGTTTGAAATACTTTTTGCGTTAGGCAATGTCACTTACAGTCGCGGTGACTATGACACAGCGATCAGCTACTACAAACAGGCACTTAGCATTGGAAATACTATTCATGCAGCCACCGAAAAACGTCCCGTACTTTCCTCGTTACTTGGAAACATCGGGAACTGTTGGAGCGGCCTTGGCGATCAGAGAAAAGCTATTAGTTATTACGAACAGTCACTGAAGATGCGGAAAGCTATATATGGCGAAACAACGCCACATCCCGACATTGCGGCATCAATAAACAACATTGGGAACTGTTTGAGTCACCTTGGTGATCAGACGAAAGCTATTACCTATAACGAACAGTCACTTAAGATGAAGAAAGCTATCTATGGCGAAACAACGCCACATCCCGACATTGCTTCATCACTAAACAACATTGGAAACTGTTGGAGTGACCTTGGTGATCAGAGGAAAGCTATCAGTTATTATGAACAGTCACTGAAGATGAGCAAGACTATCTATGGCGAAACAACGCCACATTCCGATATTGCTAAATCACTACACAACATTGGGGTATGTTGGAAACAGCTCGGTGACCACAGTAAAGCCATGAAGTATTACCAAGAGTCATTGAATATGATGAAAGTTACCTATAGGGACAATCCTGCACATCCCAACATTGCAACAGTACTGAACAATATTAGACTATGTAAAAGTGCCCTCCACGAGTAGAGTAAAGCCGTTAGTAGTTATAGCAAAGCGTCACTCAGGATTAGTTAACTGTGGAGACACTACTGAACACCTCCAACCTGCCTTACCATATCATGTCATTACATAGCCATATTGCTTACAAAATGTATACTCGGTATGGTGGCTTCTATTACATAACAGGAATTTTAGGAAGCTACCAAATGTACTTTCCAGAATGTAGCATAGTATGATATTATGTAACTTACATGTACAGTCTTTGGTGGGATTCCTACACTTGAGCAGCTATTTATGCTTTTCCGATATGTCCTATATCTAAAGTCAGGGACTTCATGTCTATATTGTACAAATGAATAAAGGAAAAAATTCTTGTATTGTTTCTGAGTAAGCTCAATGGAGCGAGAGAGTGAATGAGTGAGTGAGTGAGTGAGTGAGTGGGTGAGTGAGTGAGTGAGTGGGTAAGTGAGTGAGTGAGTGAGTGAGTGAGTGGGTGAGTGAGTGGGTGAGTGGGTAGCCCCTCCACACACCATACGCTATATCTACACACATATCAGCCACACCCATAGTTGTCTATGGAGGGCTGTTGAGGACTAGTAACTGCCGCATCTCCAATCAGGTATCACGAACAGTCACTGAAGATGATTAAAGCTATCTATGGCGAAACAACTCCAAATCCCGACATTGCTGGATCACTGTACAATTGAGCAAACAGAATACAGGATGATGGTTGACAGGTTGTAGCCCCCCCCCCCTCGACACATAATACGCTATATCTACATACATATCAGCCACACCCATAGTTGTCTATTGAAGAATGTTGAGGACTAATATATATAACTGCCGCATCTACTCGTGACGAATCTATTCATTAACACATACAGCAGAAGTAAAATCTTGAGCAAACAGAATACAGGATGATGGTTGACAGGTTGTAGCCCCTCCACACACAATACGCTATATCTACATACATATCAGCCACATCCATAGTTGTCTATTGAGGAATGTTGAGAACTAATATATATAACTGCCGCATCTACCGTGAATCGTGACGAATCTTTTCATTACCACATACAGCAGAAGTAAAATCTTGAGCAAACAGAATACAGGATGATGGTTGACAGGTTGTAGCCCCTCCACACACAATACGCTATATCTACATACATATCAGCCACATCCATAGTTGTCTATTGAGGACTGTTAAGGACTAGTAACTGCCGCATCTACCGTGAATCGTGACGAATCTTTTCATTACCACATACAGCAGAAGTAAAATCTTGAGCAAACAGAATACAGGATGATGGTTGACAGGTTGTAGCCCCTCCACACACAATACGCTATATCTGCATACATATCAGCCACACCCATAGTTGTCTACTGAGGACTGTTCGGGACTTGTAACAACCGCATCTGCCATTAATCGTGCCGATCTAGAAGTGGTTATACTGTGTCGTAGCGCCATCTAGCAGGTGCCTGCGGAATGACATGATCAGCACCAAGGACAGCACCAGCCCTACCCTTATGTGCGTTCTTCCCAGCAGACAATGATGACATGATAGGTCTTGTTTTTCCACAATGTTTTTAATACCACACAGAGCAGAAATAAAATGTTTCGGGTGTGTGAAAAACTCCGTAAGGCGAACGCCAAGGGCAGGAGGTACGGACTAGCCCTTGCGGAGACTGGCTATCGGACTGCACAGCACATAATAATAGAGTAGAGTAGACCTTTCGGCGAATAGGGAATTCTTGTGTTTAGTTGGGGTCACTCACCACACAATGTACTGTAACTCCCGATTGTACAAATATGGCCTAAGGTATACCAGCGGGGTTTCCCGAACACGAGACCACATAAAAGACCCAACATGGTAGCAAGATCTTATATCAAAGACAACACTGGACCTAATTTTGGCACCTAAAGTTGCAGTGGTGGCGACGAAAAACCAGGCTACCTCGGAGACTGTGTTAAACATATGCATGAAAGTGGCCCTGGCCTGAACACTTAAGGCTTAGGCACGTACGCAGGTTACCTGATATGTTTACGGACACGGGTATTTCCGAACCTTTTGTGTATTGAACCTCTGACCTTTGTATTGGCGGATGACGTAATGTTGACACAAGCAGTGTGAAACCTGTGCCTGTTGAAGTCGGACGCATAAAGCTAGTACGGAGACCGTGAAGACAAGGAGTTTTTGGGACATTTTGTGGCAGAAAGTCGCCATGTTGCGGGTGTGTGAGAAACTCCGTGAGGCGGACGAGAAGGGCAGGAGGTACGGACTAGCCCGGGCGGAGACAGGCTACCTCCGTGCCCTGGTGGACGCCATGGCCGACACGGACAGGCTGGCGGAAGTGGAGCTGCTCAAAACTCTGGGCGACGTGAACGTGGAGAAGGGAAGACTCGGCAAGGACGTGGGGAAGTTCAACGCAGCCTTGGCGCTTTACATTGCTGCTATGGTGCGGTGTTACCATGAAGAACAGGCAGATGGTATAGAACACCGCTACAACTACACAGAGAGGCTTTTACAAGGGGTGTCGTCACAGGGTAAGGAACACCCAACTGAAGACAAGGAGACGACTACACCTGCAAAGGTGGCGGCAAAGTTTCATGCATTGGACAAGAGACGGGCTACCGGAGGTAACACAGACTCTTTGCTGGTTGGATACGCACAGGTGATGGTAGAGGCAATAGTAAACGACAACAGCATGTTAGAAACAGAAGCGATCAAGAGTCTGGGTGACGTGTACCTGAAAAGAGGAACAGAAACTGGAGACACTAGAGACTTGACCAGAGCTACTGCTCTGTACAACAGGGCACTGGCGCGGTGTCACAACGTTCATGGAACAGTTGTCATTGTTCACCGATTACTGCACACCGCAAAAATCAGGCATGACATCAACACAACAAGGAACATGGTGAGTGAACTATTTTAACTTGAGCATGACGGAACTCGCTAGTGCTTACTTCCGGGTTTCCACTCTGTTTGTTTACTTACCTCCATGAATCCCGTCATGCATTTCGCACCACCAATGGTAAAATGGCTTATCATGTAGCTAATTGCCCTAGAATAATACCAGCTTCCTGTAATAATTAATTCCCTTCATTGCTTAATTCAACAAACGTATGGGTGGAGTTTGCACTGTAATTTTAGTACAAAAGTGTAATAAGTTGTGAATCGAATATACGTGTATTTTTGGTCGATGGGTATGTACGTCTTGAAAATAGGATGGAACGTGTCATATTTCGCAGCTGTAATTAAATGATGTGCAAAAAAGCATCCAATCATTACATTTTATATTCCCCTCCAAATACTCAGTATTCAACATAGACTCAGTTTGGTCTTCCAGGGGTCATGTCAGATCATTTACCTTTATCCTTTGGTTAAAGCTCTTTTTGTGGTTTACATGACCACCTGTTAATCATACATAACGTTACTTCTTCTTATGGTTCTTGCAGAGGGCAACACGTACGCAAAAACAACAAGACGCGAGAGGACGGAAGGGCCACTTCTCTCCCTTCTCAGCTGCGCCCTCTAGCGACGGAACCGCCAGTCAAGTTGACGATGACTTGTCAGTGTTTCTATATTTCCTTGTCTATTATATATAAAGATTTTGAATTAACTCATTAATAAACATGAATGTGGCGTCATTTGGCATTTTGTTGAGTGTAAAGTAAAGCATTATACAACCAAGCAAATAAACGCTAATGCGTCGTTTTGTGACGTTGTTGATAAAGAAAACGTTGTTAAAATTTATGTACTGATAATAAGAGAATGCTTGGTCTACTATACAGTGTATTCTATGTTTCTATGTTAACGCTTTGTGGTGCATTTGTCGCCTTTGTGTAGTACGTTAATGTGTAGTACGTTAATGTGTTTCAAAACAACGTTTCTTTCCCTGTTCAGATCCTACCGCAGGTACATCCAGACGGCAGACCGTGACGTGGGAAATGGAGACCTGGACGCAGCAGAGCAGAACCTAGCAGCCGCCCTGAAACTGGTTCACGGTCTGTTATCATAACTTTTTATTCGTACATAATATAATCTTAAGTCTTGTCTTAATTTTCCATTGACAGTTTAATTAGCTTATTTTCCCGCCAGACTTTGTTTTGAATTCAATTAAGGTGCACAACTTTGCTTTTATCTGATCTTTTCAAAATCCTACCCACAGATCGCAGTAAACCGAACAAGGCCAAAGAAGCCGACTGTCTGTGCAGGTTGGGTGACGTCTACGTCGAGCGAGGTAAGCGGACAGGAGAAGGTAGGAAATTCACACAGGCGGCAGCTCTGTATAACGCCTCCATGGCCAGAACAGATCTAGATGGTGCACGTGACCAACAAAACATGGTAACGAAACTGCAAGAAACAGAAAGGCAATTTCTTAGAAACACCTGTAACCTTGACTGTGAACCGTGCCCGTATAGCAGCGCGTTAGATCACAGAAATGAACTGGGCAACTTGCGCGCCCGTGCAAAATCTCAGCTCGAAACAATTCATCAGGAACACAACCCTTATCAGTATGATGAAGACGATCCCGTCGTGAGAGAGGTAGAGATCAAACGAGCTGAAGCAATCAAGAACTTGTTCAAGAGCATCACAGTTGAAAGACGAGAGTTTATCCAAGTACTGACAGATGAATGCATCGCCAAACTGGGACCTCCTCCCTGTAACTACGCTTTCATCGGGCTGGGGTCACAGGCCACAGAACTGGTGACGCCGTACTCCGACCTGGAGTTCTCAATTCTGACTGAGGAGGGGAAGGATGATGATGATACACGGAGGTACCTCATAAATCTCACACACTACTTACATCTGAAAGTCATCAACCTTGGGGAAACCATCCTCCCAGCCATGGCCATCCCGTCACTCAACGACTTTCTCTCAGAAGACCCAGAGAAAGACTGGTTCTTCGACTCCGTCACACCTCGCGGCTTCGCCTTCGACGGGTTCATGCCATGGGCTTCGAAGACTCCGTTTGGAAGAGACAGAACTAAAACCAAAGATCCCGTTAGTCTCATCCAGACTCCTGCCGAGTTGGCTAAATATCAGCATCTGCACATCGCCCTAGCGGAAGGCTATCACCTGTCAGACATCCTCAGACGGGTGGCCTACTTAACAGGGGACGAGTCTTTGGTGGAAGATTATGTGAACAGAGTCAACAAAAGTGTAGACCGTTCCCCTGTTCTGTCGCGATTGTCAGCAATGCTGATACTGAATGATAATATTCGACAAATAGAAAACGTTCAACCAACGGCGCAACTTCTGGACGTGAAGAAGGAAATTTACCGTTTTCCCAGCGTGGCCGTTGATGTGTTGAGTGTTTGCTGTGGTATCACGATCCCCAGTGTGTGGGAAATGATAGAAGAGTTACACAAGACACAGAGGATCAGTGACAAAGATGCACACCACTTGACTGTACTGATCAGCATCTCAGCGGAGCTACGGTTAAGAACGTACAATGCCAACGGAGGACAGAAGGACAGACTGTCTCCTCTCACGGAGATGAAAGTCCAACTGGACGAACATGACGTAGATGACACTATCGTTGAGTCAGTTTTCCACATACCAAACTCTAAAATGTTGTTCAGGTACTGCTATACAGCCATGCCATTAAAAAGATGCATTGTAGTTACAGTTGAAAAGGATAATCGAACAGCAAAGATATTCCCAACTGCCATTTTTGACAACTCATCTCAAACCAGGGGTCTTATAACACAACAGCTGTGGCAGTTAGACGCATCCATACGTCACTTCGAGGCAGCACTGGAAGAAGCGGGTGGTGACGAAGAAAAGCAGTTTGACATACTTTTTGGGTTAGGCAGTGTCTCACACAGTCGCGGTGACTATGAGAAAGCGAAGAGCTACTATGAACGGGCACTGAGCGCTGGAAATAATATCTATGCAGGCACCGAAATGCCTCCAGAATTTTACTCATTACTAAACAACATTGGGAACTGTTGGAGTGACCTTGGTATTCAGAGGAAAGCTATCAGTTATCACGAACAATCACTGAAGATGGGGAAAGCTATCTATGGTGAAACAACGCCACATCCAGACATTGCTTCATCACTAAACAACATTGGTAACTGTTGGAGTGGCCTTGGTGATCAGAGGAAAGCTATTAGTTATTACGAACAGTCACTGAAGATGAGGAAAGCTATCTATGGGGAAACAGCGCCACATCCTGACATTGCATCATCACTAAACAACATTGGGGTATGTTGGACAGACCTTGGTGATCAGAGGAAAGCTATCAGTTATTACGAACAGTCACTGAAGATGAGGAAAGCTATCTATGGGGAAACAACACCACATCCCGACATTGCTTCTTCACTCAACAACATCGGGAAGTGTTGGAGTGACCTCGGTAATCAGAGGAGAGCTATCAGTTATTACGAACAGTCATTAAAGATGACGAAAGCTATCTATGGCGAAAAAGCGCCACATCCTGACATTGCTTCAACACTAAACAACATTGGGGTATGTTGGACAAACCTTGGTGATCAGAGAAAAGCTATCAGTTATTACGAACAGTCACTGAAGATGATGAAAGCTATCTATGGTGAAACAACGCCACATCCCGACATTGCTAAATCACTAAACAACATCGGGACATGTTGGAGTCTCCTTGGTGATCAGAGGAAAGCTATCAGTTATTACGAACAGTCACTGAAGATGAAGAAAGCTATGTATGGCGAAACAACGCCACATCCCCACATTGCGTCATCACTAAACAACATTGGGGCATGCTGGAGTGACCTTGGTGATAAGGGGAAAGCTATCAGTTATCACGAACAGTCCCTGAAGATGAGGAAAGCTATCTATGGCGAAACAACGCCACATCCCGACGTTGCGTTATCACTAAACAACATTGGGACATGTTGGAGTCGTCTTGGTGATCAGAGAAAAGCTATCAGTTATTACGAACAGTCACTGAAGATGAGGAAAGCTATCTATGGCAAAACAACGCCACATCCCGACATTGCGTCATCACTACACAACATCGGGGCATGTTGGCATGAATTCGGTGATCACAGTAAAGCCATGCAGTATTACCAACAGTCTTTGAATATGATGAAATCCGGGGACAATCCGGCACATCCCATCATTGCAATAGTACTAGACAACATTAGATCATGTAAAAGTGCCCTCCACGAGTAGAGTAAAGCCGTTAGTAATAGTAGTTATAGCAAATCGTCACTCAGGACTAGCTAACTATGGAGACACTACTGAACACCTCCACTCTGCCTTGCCATATCATGTCATTACATAGCTATACTGCTCACAAAATGTATACTCGGTATGGTGGCTTCTATTACATAACAGGAATTCTAGGAAACTACCAAATACACTTTCCAGAATGGAGCATAGTATGATAGTATATAAGTTTCATGTACAGTCTTTGGTGGGATTCCTACACATAAGCAGCGATTTATGCTTTTCTGATATGTCCTATATCTCGGTATGGTGGCTGATCACTGGAGAAAGCATTTTGAGTGTCTCTTAAATTCAGTTGATAACCGGGCTCACAAGCCACCTGTGATGTCTGCTATGTCACGTACATGTGAATTTGATTATGATATGCAAATTACTGTGTTGGAACTTGTTAACATCATTAAGGAATTGCCCAATGGGAAGGCTGTTGGCTCTGATGGTATTTGTAATGAACATTTCAAGTATGCGGGCCCAAGAATTTGTATTTATCTTTCATTGTTATTGACATCTGTTATTGTTCACAATTTTATTCCTGATATTTTGTTGGATACCATCATTGTGCCTGTCATTAAGAACAAATCAGGTAATATCTCCAGTAGTGATAACTATAGACCAATTGCCATCACCTCTGCACTTTCCAAGGTCTTGGAGTCGCTGTTACTTAGTCGCCTTAAACCCTTCCTTCAGACATCTGACTACCAGTTTGGATTTAAACCCAAGCATGGTATTGATATGTGTGTTTTTACTCTGAAGGAAATTATTGAATATTACAAGGGACTGGGATCTCCCGTATTCGTTTGTTTTATGGACGCCTCCACGGCCTTTGATCGTGTGAACCACTGGCTCTTGTTTAAAAAGCTTCTTGAAAGGAATGTACCGTTATACCTTGTGAGACTTCTGGTCTATTGGTATGAGAACCAGACCATGTGTGTAAGATGGGGTTCTACTTTGTCAACCCGGTTCACTGTCTCCAATGGGGTACGACAAGGCAGCCTTTTGTCGCCTCATCTATTTAACATCTATATTGATGATCTTAGTCTAAAACTGAAAAATGCCAGAGTTGGCTGTCGCGTCGGCGGTTTTATTGTAAACCATCTGCTGTATGCCGATGATCTGTGCTTGATTTGCCCCAGTGTTAAATCCCTTCAGAAACTGGTTGAGATATGTGAACATTTTGGTAAGGAAAATGATATTTTGTTTAACACAAATAAAACTTGTTGTATGTACTTCCCGAGCGCTGGCCTTCCACTCCAGCAGCCTCTGCCCGCCGTGAAAATTTATAATGTTGAGTTGAAATATGTGGATTCTTTTGAATATCTTGGTATTCATTTAAATGCGAAGTTAAGTGACAATGACTGTGTTCGAGCTGAAATTAGACGCCTATATCGCCATACCAATTGTATAAATCGCAAATTCTATCATTGTTCGCCCGTTGTGAAGAAGACTTTGTTTATGTCCTACTGTTCTCAGTTGTTTGGAGTCCAGTTATGGAACTCTGTTCATGCGAGTGTACTAGCTAAGTGTCGTGTTGCATACAATAATTGCTTTCGTATTCTCCTTAAGTTGCCAAGAGGTTGTAGTGCCAGTTCAATGTTTGTACACCTCTCGACCGATACATTCGATGCTAGACGCAGGAAATTGTGTTATGCTTTCATTAATAGAATGTACGCCACCAACAATAGCATTATATGCTGTCTTTTGAGATCAGACTGCCAATTCAGGAACACGTATTTTAAAAATGTATATAGATTGTTGTGTGTTTAGTGTCTATGTGGTCCTTGTCTGTACTATGGGTTTTTTCCTGAAATAAAGTCATTCATCATCATCATCTAAAGTCAGGGACTACATGTCTATACTGTACAAATGAATAAAGGAAAAAAAGTCTTGTATTGTTTCTGAGTAAGCTCAATGGAGCGAGAGAGTGAGTGAGTGAGTGAGTGAGTGAGTGAGTGAGTGAGTGAGTGAGTGAGTGAGAGAGAGTGAGTGAGTGAGTGAGTGTGTGAGTGAGTGAGCGAGTGTGTGAGTGAGTGAGTGAGTGAGAGAGAGTGAGTGAGTGAGTGAGTGTGTGAGTGAGTGTGTGAGTGAGTGAGTGAGTGAGTGAGTGAGTGAGTGAGTGAGTGAGTGAACAGAAGTTATGGATGATGAAAGATGTGGATTATCAGCATCACGATGGTATTGAATGAGCCGGTGATTCTCACCATGGCAACAACAGCGACGGTAAGAAGGCAGGTTCATAGCAACAGCACAAAACCATCAAAAAGATTTGTTTTTTATTAACTAATGCGGTGATACCTATCTACTGGACTACTGGTATGTACAATTGAGCAAACAAAATACAGGATGATGGTTGTACCACCCCCCCTACACACAATACGCTATTTCTAGTGTCTATTGAGGACTGTCTATTGTCTATTGAGGACTGTTGAGGACTAATAACTCACTCACTAGGTTTACCATATAGATCACATGTCAGCTCTGATCATCTATCCAGCCTTGGCTGGAAAGATCTGTCTTCACGTCGTCATATGCATCTCCTACAAACTGTACGAAAGTCGATAAACAACCAGTTGCCAGAGTACCTAGACATCTTTAACCGTACCCTAGAAACCCACAACTACTCCACCCGACACAGTGTGAACCAGTCCCTGCGACTTCCTAAAGCTAGGTTGGAATGTGGCAAGAGAACGTTTGCTTATCGAGGTGCAGTGGGCTGGAATAAACTCCCACCCGGTGTTAGAACTGCACCGTCGATACAGACATTCAGAACAATGTATGCTCAGTTGTGACCTCTGACTTCCCTCCCTTATTACGACCTGGCATGACCCCGATTACGAGTAATGGATCACGATTATGATTTTGTTTTTGGTGTAAATATTGTTGTATTTCCGTGTATATATGTGTGTCGTACCCAGGGCCACTCTGAAAAGTAGTGCTATGACACTGAGTAGTGCCACCCTGGTAAAAGAATACAGAAATGAATAAATAACTGCCGCATCTACCGTGACTCGTGACGAATCTTTTCATTACCACATACAGCAGAAGTAAAATCTTGAGCAAACAGAATACAGAATGATGGTTGACAGGTTGTAGCCCCTCCACACACAGTACGCTATATCTACATACATATCAGCCACACCCATAGTTGTCTATTGGGGAATGTTGATGACTAATATATGCTGCATCTGACGTGACTCGTGACGAATCTTTTCATTACCACATACAGCAGAAGTAAAATCTTGAGCAAACAGAATACAGGGTGATGGTTGACAGGTTGTAGCCCCTCCACACACAATACGCTATATCTACATACATATCAGCCACACCCATAGTTGTCTATTGAGGACTGTTGAGGACTAGTAACTGCCGCATCTCCAATCAGGTATCACGAACAGTCACTGAAGATGATGAAAGCTATCTATGGCGAAACAACGCCACATCCCGACATTGCTGGATCACTGTACAATTGAGCAGACAGAATACAGGATGATGGGTGTACGCCCCCCCCCACCCCACACACACAATACCCTATATCTAAGTACATATCAGCCACTCCTATAGTTGTCTATTGAGGACCGTTGAGGACTAATAACTGCTGCATCTGCCGTAAATCGTACCGATCTAGCAGTGGCTATACTGTGTTGAAGCGCCATCTAGCAGGTGCCTGCGGAATGACATGATCAGCACCAAGGACAGCACCAGCTTTATCCTTATGTGGGTTCTTCCCAGCAGACAATGATGACATAATAGTCCTTGTTTTTTTTCCACAATCTTTTTAATACCACACAGAGCAGTAGTAAAATGTTTCGGGTGTGTGAAAAACTGCGTAAGGCGAACGCCAAGGGCAGGAGGTACGGACTAGCCCTTGCGGAGACTGGCTATCGGACTGCACAGTACATAATAATAGAGTAGAGTAGACCTTTCGGCGAATAGGGGAATTCTTGTGTTTAGTTGGGGTCACTCACCACACCAATGTACTGTAATTCCCGATTGTACAAATAAGGCCTAAGGTATACCAGAGGGGTTTCCCGAACACGAGACCACATAAAAGACCCAACATAGTAAAAAAAAAAGATTAACGGCTTTTGGTCGCAAATGTGTGATGTTGACACATTCGCGGACCAAATCCGTAGGGTCGTTTTTACACCCAGTTAGACAATTAGCCTAAGAGGCTCGGTGGGCGTCACTCCACCATACATGGTGAGGAAGTCGTATAAAGTGCCTTTCCCAAGGGCACAACGTCGGGTCACGGTGACTATCGAACCCGTGACCTCTCGGTTCCAAGTCCAACGGTCTAACCGTTGCGCCACCGACGCCACGACATGGTAGAAAGATCTTATTAAAGACGACACTGGACCTGATTTAAACTGTGAAACTGGGAAACTGGGAAACTGTGTTAAACATATGCATGAAAGTGGCCCTGGCCTGAACACTTAAGGCATAGGCACGTACGCATGTTACCTGATATGTTTACAGTTTACGGGTATTTCCGAACCTTTTGTGTATTGAACCTCTGACCTTTGTATTGGCGGATGACGTAATGTTGACACAAGCAGTGTGAAACCTGTGCCTGTTCGAGTCAGGCGCATAATTTTAACACGGAGACCGTGAAGACATTTGACATTTTGTAGCAGAAAGTCGCCATGTTGCGGGTGTGTGAGAAACTCCGTGAGGCGGACGAGAAGGGCAGGAGGTACGGACTAGCCCGGGCGGAGACAGGCTACCTCCGTGCCCTGGTGGACGCCATGGCCGACACGGACAGGCTGGCGGAAGTGGAGCTGCTCAAAACTCTGGGCGACGTGAACGTGGAGAAGGGAAGACTCGGGAAGGATGTGGGGAAGTTCAAAGCAGCCTTGGCTCTTTACATTGCTGCTATGGTACGGTGTTACCATGAAGAACAGGCAGATGGTATAGAACACCGCTACCACTACACGGAGAGACTTTTACAAGGGCTGTCGTCACAGGGTAAGGGACAGTCAACTGAAGACAAGGAGACGACTACACCTGCAAAGGTAGCGGCAATGTTTCAAGCCCTGGACAAGAGACGGGCTACCGGAGGTCACACAGACTCTTTGCTTATTGGATACGCACAGGTGATGGTAGAGGCGATAGTAAACGACAACAGCATGTTAGAAACAGAAGCGACCAAGAGTATGGGTGACGTGTACCTGAAAAGAGGAACAGAAACTGGAGACACTAGAAATTTGACCAGAGCTACTGCTCTGTACAACAGGGCACTGGCGCGGTGTCACAACGTTCATGGAACAGTTGTCATTGTTCACCGCTTACTGCACACCGCAAAAATCAGACAAGATATCGCCAGAGGAAACAAGGTGAGAGAACTATTTTGATTTGAGCATGACGAAACTTGGCAGTGCTGACTTCCGGGTTCCCACTTGGTTTGCTTAGCTCCATAAATCCAGTCATGCATATCGTGCCGCTAAGCGTAAAGCGTATCGTGTCGCTTAAGGTCATGGGCTTTTTCTTGCGCTAGAATGATACCAACTTCTTATTGATTTATCAACGTTATTGCTTAAACGTCATTGCTGAACAAAAATATGGTTTATGCGTTTGCACTAAATTTTTGACGACAGAATAGTATAAAAAGCTATGAAGATGTATGCATTTTGGTCCGTGGGTCTGTGTGTGTAACGTTACATATTGACAATATTATGTCGCCCTTGTAGTTAGATGCTGTCCAAATAAACAACAAATCATCACATTTTATATTCCCGTGTAAATACTCCGTATTTAACATAGACCCAGTTTGCTTTCCAGGGGTCATGACAGGCCGTTAACCTTTGACCTTTGGTGAAAGTTCTTTTATGGTTTACATGGCATGACATAATCATACATAACTTTACTGCTTCCTATGGTTCTTGCAGAGGTCAACACGTACGCAAAAACAACAAGACGTGAGAGGACGGAAGGGCCACCTCTCTGTCTTCTCAGCTGCGCCCTCTAGCGACGGAACCACCAGTCAAGTTGAAAACGACATGTTAGTGCTGTTATGTTTACTTGTGTGAGGTAGTGGAGTTGATTATTTCAAATCAAAATACCTGTAAAACACGAACAAGGGGCCATTTAGTATCTTGCTGGACAGAAACGTATTATCAATTTCTGCGTTGTTTAACGTTGCTTTGTGACATTGTTAAAAAGACCACGTTGTTCAATTTTCTGCGTAGTCTATTGAACAGTATGTCAAACACTTTGTAGTGCATTTGATGCCCATGTGAAGTATTGGTACGTTTATTTGTTTCAAAATAAAGTTTCTTTCGCTGTTCAGAACCTACCGCAGGTACATCCAGACGGCAGACCGCGACTTGGGAAATGGAGAACTGGACGCAGCAGAGGCGAACCTAGCAGCCGCCTTGAAGCTTGTTCACGGTCTGTTTAAACTTTAAATAATATAATCTTTCTTACGTCTTCCCTTAATTTTTCATTGGCAGTTCCATTAACTTATTTTCCTCTCTAATGGGATACTCGGTTTTGTATAAAACAAAAAATAATAATAAGCGCACGACTTTGCTTCTATATGATCTGTTTAAATTCCAACCTACAGATCGCAGTAAACCCAACAAGGCTAAAGAAGCCGACTGTCTGTGCAGGTTGGGTGACGTCTACGTCGAGCGAGGTAAGCGGACAGGAGAAGGTAGGAAATTCACACAGGCGGCAGCTCTGTATAACGCCTCCATGGCAAGAACAGATGGAGACAAACAAAACATGGTATCAAAACTGCAAGAAACAGAAAGGCAGTTTCTTAGAAACACCTGTAACCTTGACTGTGAACCGTGTCCGTATAGCAGCGCGTTAGATCACAGAAAGGAACTGGACAACTCGCGCGTCCGTGCAAAATCTCAGCTCGAAACAATTCATCAGGAACACAACCCTTATCAGTATGATGAAGACGATCCCGTCGTGAGAGAGGTAGAGATCAAACGAGCTGAAGCAATCAAGAACTTGTTCAAGAGTATCACAGTTGAAAGACGAGAGTTTATCCAAGTACTGACAGATGAATGCATTGCCAAACTGGGACCTCCTCCCTGTAAGTACGCTTTCATGGGCATGGGGTCACAGGCCACAGAACTGGTGACGCCGTACTCCGACCTGGAGTTCGCCATTCTGATTGAGGAGGGGAAGGATTATGATGATACACGGAGGTACTTCCTAAATCTCACACACTACTTACATCTAAAAGTCATCAACCTTGGGGAAACCATCCTCCCAGCCATGGCCATCCCGTCACTCAACGACTTTCTCTCAGAAGACCCAGAGAAAGACTGGTTCTACGACTCCGTCACACCTCGTGGCTTCGCCTTCGATGGCTTCATGCCATGGGCCTCTAAGACTCCGTTTGGAAGAGACCAAACCAAAAGCAAACCTCCCGTTAGTCTCATCCAGACTCCTGCCAAGTTGGCCGAATATCAGCATCTGCACATCGCCCTGGCGGAAGGCTATCACCTGTCAGACATCCTCAGACGGGTGACCTACTTAACAGGAGATGAGTCTTTGGTAGATAAGTACACACGCATTGTCAACAAAAGTGTAGACCGTTCTCCTGTTCTATCACGGTTGTCAGCAATGCTAATACTAAAGGATAACTTTCAAGAAATAAAAAACGTTGAACCAACCGACCAACTTCTGAATGTGAAGAAGGAAATTTACCGTTTTCCTAGCGTGGCCGTTGAAGTGTTGAGTATTTGCTTTGGTATCACGATCCCCAGTGTGTGGGGAATGATAGAAGAGTTACACAAGACACAGCGGATCAGTGACGAAGATGCCCACCACTTGACTGTACTGATCAGCATCTCAGCGGAGCTACGGTTAAGAACGTACATTGCAAACGGAGGACAGAAGGACAGACTGTCTCCTCTCCCGAAGATGAAAGTCCAGCTGGACAAACATGACGTAGATGACACAATCGTTGAGTCAGTTTTCCACATACCAGACTCTAAAATGTTGTTCAGGTACTACTATACAGCCATCCCATTTAAAAAATGCATTGTGGATACAATTACAAAGGTAAGTCCAACGATAAAGATATTCCAAACGGCTGTCTTTGACAACTCATCTCTAACCAGGGGTCGAATAGCACAAGAGCTGTTACAGTTAGACGTATCCGAACGTCACTTAGAGGCAGCACTGAAAGAGGCGGGTGGTGACGATCGCGAGAAACAACAGTTTGACATAATTTTTGAATTAGTAAAAGTCTCGCAAATGCGAGGTGACTATAAGAAAGCAATCAGCTACTACGAAGGGTCACTCAGAGTTAGAAATACTATTTATGCAGGCGACATGCGTCGCGTATTTGCCGCGTTACTCATAAACGTTGGATCCTGTTGGTGCGGCCTTGGTGATCACGGGAAAGCTATCAGTTATTACGAACAGTCACTGAAGATGATGAAAGCTATCTATGGTGAAACAACGCCACATCCCGATATTGCTCAATCACTAGACAACATTGGGAACTGTTGGAATGACCTTGGTGATCAGAGAAAAGCTATCAATTATAATGAACAGTCTCTGAAGATGAGGAAAGCTATCTATGGCGAAACAACGCCACATCCCGACATTGCTAAATCACTAAACAACATTGGGAACTGTTTGAGGAGCCTTGGTGACCTGAGGAAAGCTCTCAGTTATCACGAACAGTCACTGAAGATGAGGAAAGCTATCTATGGCGAAACAACGCCACATCCCCACATTGCTGGATCACTAAACAACATTGGGGCATGCTGGAGTGAACTTGGTGACCTGAGGAAAGCTGTCATTTATCACGAACAGTCACTGAAGATGAAGAAAGCTATCTATGGTGAAACAACACCACATCCCGACATTGCTTCATCACTACAGAACATCGGGTACTGTTGGAGTGGCCTTGGTGATCAGAGAAAAGCTATCAGTTATTATGAACAGTCACTTAAGATGAGGAAAGCTATCTATGGCAAACGAACGCCACATCCCGACATTGCTAAATCACTAAACAACATTGGGGTATGTTGGAGGGGCCTTGGTGACCTGAGGAATGCTGTCAGTTATCACGAACAGTCACTGAAGATGAGGAAAGCTATCTATGGTGAAACAACGCCACATCCCGGCATTGCTGGATCACTAAACAACATTGGGGTATGCTGGAGTGACCTTGGTGACCTGAGGAAAGCTGTCAGGTATTACGAACAGTCACTAAAGATGAAGAAAGCTATCTATGGTGAAACAACACCACATCCCGACATTGCTTCATCACTAAACAACATCGGGTACTGTTGGAGTGGCCTTGGTGATCAGAGAAAAGCTATCAGTTATCATGAATGGTCACTAAAGATGAGGAAAGCTATCTATGGCGAAACAACGCCACATCCCGACGTTGCTGAATCACTAAACAACATTGGAACGTGTTGGAATGACCTTGGTGACCAGCGAAAAGCTATCGATTATAATGAACAGTCACTAAAGATGAAGAAAATAATGTATGGTGACACAACACCACATCCTGATATTGCGTCATCACTAAACAACATTGGGGCATGCTGGAGTGACCTTGGTGATCAGAGAAAAGCTATCATTTATTATGAACAGTCACTGAAGATGATGAAAGCTATCTATGGCGAAACAACGCCACATCCCCACATTGCGTCATCACTAAACAACATTGGGGCATGCTGGAGTGACCTTGGTGATAAGGAGAAAGCTACCAGTTATCACGAACAGTCCCTGAAGATGAGGAAAGCTATCTATGGCGAAACAACGCCACATCCCGACGTTGCTGAATCACTAAACAACATTGGCGCATGTTGGAGTGACCTTGGTGATCAGAGGAAAGCTATCACTTATTACGAACAGTCACTGAAGATGGAGAAAGCTATCTATGGTGAAACAATGCCACATCCCGACATTGCTTTATCACTACACAACATTGGGACATGTTGGCACAAACTCGTTGATCACAGAAAAGCCCTGACGTATTACGAACAATCTTTGAATATGATGAAACTTTTCTATGGGGACAACCCAGCACATCCCAAAATAGCAAAAGCACTGAACGACATTCGGTCATGTAAAAGTGCCCTCCGCGAGTAGAGTAAAGCCGTTATTAGTTGTCGCAAATCGTCACTCAAGATTAGCTAACTATGGGGACACTACTGCACATCTCCAATCTGCCATATGTCATTACATAGATATCTTGATCACAAATTGCATACTATGTAAGTATGGCAGCTTCTATTACATGTATTAATGTACTTTTCAAGTATTTAATGTATCAATGTACTTTGCAAGACTATTTATTGCGTAGGGAGACTAATAGATATACTTGTAGTCTTTGGTGGAATTTCTTGCACTCATTGTAAGTAGGAAGCCATTTGGACAATTCCTTTGTGCCTTTTATCTAGAATCAGGGATTAGCATGACAATGAATAAAGGAAACAAAGTCATACATGTATATGAGTTCCGGGTAAGCTCAATGAAATGAGTGAGTGAATGAGTGAGTGAGTGAATGAGAGAGTGAATGAGTAAGTGAATGAGTGAGTGAGTGAGTGAATGAATGAGGGAGTGAATGAGTGAGTGAGTGTGTGAGTGAGTGAGTGAGTGAGTGAGTGAGAGAGTGTGTGAGTGAGTGAGAGAGTGAGTGAGAGTGAGTGAGAGAGTGAGTGCGTGAGAGAGTGAGTGAGCGACGCAGGAAGGTCAGTAAAGAAACAAAGAAATAGTGTTTATTATCTTTGTGTAAATAGGTTTAAGTCTTACAGCTATACGGCAACCCCTACGGCTTACAGCTACGAGACTGAGTGGGTGAGTGGGTAGGTGAGTGAGTGAGAGAGTGAGAGAGTGACTGGGTGAGTGAGTGGGTGAGTGAGTGAGAGAGTGAGTGAGTGGGTGAGTGATTGAGTGAGTGAGTGAGTGAGTGAATGAGTGAGTGAGTGAGTGAGTGAATGAGTGAGTGAGTGAATGAGGGAGTGAGTGAGTGAGTGAGTGAGTGAGAGAGAGTGGTGAGTGAGTGAGTGAGAGAGTGAGTGAGTGAGCGAGAGAGTGAATGAGTGAGTGAGTGGGTGGGTGAGTGAGTGAGAGAGTGAGAGAGAGTGAGTGAGTGTGTGAGTGATAGAGTGAGTGAGTGATAGAGTGAGTGAGTGAGTGAGTGAGTGTGTGAGTGAGAGAGTGAGTGAGTGAGTGAGTGAGTGAGTGAGTGAGTGATTGAGTGAACAGAACTTATGGATGATGAAAGATGTGGATTATCAGCATCACGATGGTATTGAATGAGCCGGTGATTCTCGCCATGACAACAACAGCGACGGTAAGAAGTCAGGTTCATTGCAACAGAACAAAACGATCAAAAAGATGTTTGTTTTTAAGGCCATGTTGATTTGATTATATGGATGACATCCGCGCGCGCATGAATTTTCGGCCGTTTCAAAAAAAAAAAGTTTTCAACCATACTGTAAATCGTACAAAACAGTTGCAAAATGAGCAAATATATACCGTAAGTTACAAAAAAAACCATACCAATTGTCGTAGAATGCCAAAATTAAACGAAAAAAGACGAAATTGTAAAGAAATGAACTTGAAGACTAGATTATTCGCCAAACCATATTCCGTCCCATTTGTTCAACCCTCATGACCACGTAGATTTCATAATGAAAACAACTTTTTTTTTTGCAAAACTTTTTTTTTATTCGCACGCGCGCATCAATTTTGGGGTTCCCGGAGGATGTCATCCATATAATCAAATCAAGATGGCCTAATGTGGTGATACCTATCTACTGGACTAATGGTATGTACAATTGAGCAAACAGGACACAGGATGATGGTGTACCCCCCCCCCCCCTCGACACACAATACGCTATTTCTAGTGTCTATTGAGGACTGTTGAGGACCAATAAATGCCGTATCTGCCGTGACTCGTGACGAATCTTTTCATTACCACATACAGCAGAAGTAAAATCTTGAGCAACCAGAATACAGGGTGATGGTTGACAGGTTGTACCCCCTCCACACACAATACGCTATATCTACATACATACATGTATCAGTCACACCCATTTGTTTTTTTTTTTTTTGTAACTAATGTGGTGATACCTATCTACTTAAGTACTGGTATGTACAATTGAGCAAACAGAATACAGGATGATGGTTGTAGCCCCCCCCCCTTCCACACACAATACGCTATATCTACATACATATCAACCACACCCATAGTTGTCTATTGGGGAATGTTGAGGACTAATATATATATATATATAACTGCCGCATCTAATGTGATTCGTGAGGAATCTTTTCATTACCACATACAGCAGAAGTAAAATCTTGAGCAAACAGAATACAGGATGATGGTTGACAGGTTGTAGTCCCTCCACACACAATACGCTATATCTACATACATATCGGCCACACCCATAGTTGTCTATTGCGGAATGCTGAGGACTAATAACTGCCGCATCTGCCGTGAGTCGTGCCGATCTAGAAGTGGCTATACTGTGTTGCAGCGCCATCTAGCAGGTACCTGCGGAATAACATGATCAGCACCAAGGACAGCACCAGCCTTACCCTTATGTGCGTTCTTACCCGCAGACAATGATGACGTGATAGTCCTTGTGTTTCCACAATATTTTCATTACCACATGTAGCAGAGGTAAAGTGTTTCGGGTGTGTGAAAAACTCCGTAAGGCGAACGCCAAGGGCAGGAGGTACGGACTAGCCCTTGCGGAGACTGGCTATCGGACTGCACAGTACATAATAATAGAGTAGAGTAGACCTTTCGGCGAATAGGGAATTCTTGTGTTTAGTTGGGGTCACTCACCACACCAATGTACTGTAATTCCCGATTGTACAAATAAGGCCTAAGGTATACCAGCGGGGTTTCCCGAACACGAGACCACATAAAAGACCCAACATGGTAAAAAGATCTTATCAAAGACGACACTGGACCTAATTTAAGCACCTAAATACGCAGTGGTGGCGACGAAAAACCAGGCTACCTGGGAGACTGCGTTAAACATATGCATGAAAGAGGCCCTGGCCTGAACACTTTTAAAAGGCATAGGCACGTACGCAGGTTACCTGATATGTTTACGGACACGGGTATTTCCGAACCTTTTGTGTATTGAACCTTTGACCTTTGTATTGGCGGATGACGTAATGTTGACACAAGCAGTGTGAAACCTGTGCCTGTTCAAGTCAGATGCATAATGTTAACACGGAGACCGTGAAGACAAGGAGTTTTAGGGACATTTTGTAGCAGAAAGTCAGCATGTTGCGGGTGTGTGAGAAACTCCGTGAGGCGGACGAGAAGGGCAGGAGGTACGGACTAGCCCGGGCGGAGACAGGCTACCTCCGTGCCCTGGTGGACGCCATGGCCGACACGGACAGGCTGGCTGAAGTGGAGCTGCTCAAAACTCTGGGCGACGTGAACGTGGAGAAGGGAAGACTCGGGAAGGAGGTGGGGAAGTTCAACACAGCCTTGGCGCTTTACATTGCTGCTATGGTGCGGTGTTACCATGAAGAACAGGCAGATGGTATAGAACACCGCTACTACTACACAGAGAGGCTTTTACAAGGGCTGTCGTCACAGGGTAAAGAACAGCCAACTGAAGACAAGGAGACGACTACACCAGCAAAGGTAGCGGCAAAGTTCCAAGATCTGGACAAGAGACTGGCTACCGGAGGAAACACAGACCCTTTGCTGGTTGGATACGCACAGGTTATGGTAGAGGCGATAGTAAAAGACGACAGCATGTTAGAATCAGAAGCGATCAAGAGTCTGGGTGACGTGTACCTGAAAAGAGGAACAGAAACTGGAGACACTAGAAACTTGACCAGAGCTACTGCTCTGTACAACAGGGCACTGGCGCGGTGTCACAACGTTCATGGAACAGTTGTCATTGTTCACCGCTTACTGCACACTGCAAAAATCAGGCAAGACACCACCAAACCAAGAAACAAGGTGAGTAAATTAAGAAATATTTTGTAGAAACACGGAAGTAGTGTTTGAGTATTGTCTTCATGAGCTCAATACTAATGTCTTTTATTATTATGTGCTAATGTGATGTTCTTAAATTCTCAGAAGTCGTTGTTAATATTATGCATTATATACTTCACAGAGGTTTTAAATCTTTGAAGAGATTTCTTATTTTGTTTTTTTTGTTGATTTGAACCATTCTTTATTCATGAAAGCTCAAATCTGCTTGCAAAACCGCTTATTATTGAGGT
This sequence comes from Branchiostoma belcheri, assembly GCF_001625305.1. Taxonomy (NCBI): domain Eukaryota; kingdom Metazoa; phylum Chordata; class Leptocardii; order Amphioxiformes; family Branchiostomatidae; genus Branchiostoma; species Branchiostoma belcheri. The sequence continues at coordinate 155,728 of NW_017803135.1, read as the reverse complement.
CATGAGGGAAGAGGTGAGGGCCAGACAAAATATATCAACAAGATAAAGTTTACATCATTCAAATTCCTACTAAAACCGTACACACGTTCACATGTAGTCCATGATGACCAAATCATCTATAGCTGTTGTCACAACATCTTAAAACGTGTACTTTGGCTTGGCTTCCCAGGGGTCACCTCGGGACATTAACCTTTGACCACTCGTCTAAGTTCAGTTGTGAGTAGAATGGTACGTTTGCTCATAGCCTCCTGTGCAGGCCCTGCGGCGGTGTGAAAGAGTTTTTAACCCGTTATTTTAATATAGCCGGCCATCCTACATAGCTGCCGAGAGAAGGTTCCATTCCGCCCAAGAATGGAACATTCGATTTGATTTATTAGGCTGAATATGACATATGTATACAGCCAGGACTGCCCGACTAGCCGGAGGCTATTATAAAGGGCTAGCCCTCACAACAAGAACTTAAAACAATTCGGAACAGGTAGGAACCTTCTCTCCGCGGCTATGTAGGATGGCTGCAGCTGGCTATATTAAAATAACGTGTTAAAAACTCTTCCCCGCCGCCGCGGGGCCTGCACAGGAGGCTAGTTTGCTCACCAGTTAATGATTCATGACTTCCTGTCGGTTCACGTAGTGGACAACACGTACGCAACGGCAACACGACGTGGGGGGACGGAAGGGCCACGTCTCAGCTGCGCCATCTAGCGACGACGTTAATAACGCAATGCGCAGTCTACATATGTAAGTACAAGGGTGGTTTGGATGGATGGATGGAGGGATGGGTGGATGGATGGATGGATGGATGGATGGATGGATGCATGCATGCATGGATGGATGCATGGATGGATGGATGCATGGATAGATGGATGGATGGAAGGATGGATGGATGGATGGATAAATGGATGGATGGATGGATGGATAGATGGATGGATAGATAGATAGATGAATAGATGGATGAATGAATGAATGCATGGATAGATGCATGGATGGATGGATGGATGGATGGATAGATAGATAGATGAATGGATGAATGAATGAATGCATGGATGGATAGATGGATGGATGGATGGATGGGTGGATGGACGAAAAAATTAGATACACAGGGATGTTCGTCCCAAAAGGTATATACTCACTTACATTCCTTGTAATAGCATTCAACAAACATTACGTTATTTTTCACAGCTCTTCGGAACTTCGTAGAGAATTCCAGAATGCAGAAACAGCCAGAAAAGCTAACAAAGAAATGTGAGTATTCTTCATATGGTTACACCTGTTGTTGATTGTTTCAAATCGTACTAACTCTGTAATGAGTTAGTACTCCGTAGTATTCCGTATAATGAAATGTAGCACAATATCACACATAAGTTTTTCATAAAGGAATGCTAATAATCAATTAATCAAAATTACATAAAAAATATTGCCATATATTTATTTCACAATTCAGTTACTAGTATGTAGAACAGCAATTTGTGACTATTACTGGCATACAATTCATTTCTAGTCCAGCGGCATAGCTGGCAAAATCGTACAACACTTTTTGTGTATTTGTCACCCTTGTGAACTGATGTTTGTTCAAAACTTATTTCCCTGTTTAGATCCTACCGCAGGTACATCCAGACGGCAGACCGTGACGTGAGAAATGGAGACCTGGACGCAGCAGAGCAGAACCTGGCAGCCGCCCTGAAGCTGGTTCACGGTCTGTTATACACTTTTTATACTTGTAATTTCTTCTGGGACGAAAGTATTGTTTTGGGCAGTGCCGGTTTAAGGGAAGTTTGTGTTTATCTTGTCATGAGCAAGGATTGAAAGTGGGTGGAGATTGGGTTTCAGTTGGTTGACAGGGTTGTGACCCAGCATGTTTTGGATGATACAGTTATATGAGGTCACCAGGAACGTGTATTCGTAGTATGAAACATAAACAATAGTGAAATACCGGATTAAGTTACGTCATACAATCGTATAATGTATAATAGATTCTATGATGTAGTTGCATTTCTATATTTCCCCATGATTAACCAATACACTAGCAATACAACTAACAAATCATAACATTCACAGGAAGAACTAAATCTCCGATTTGCCATTTCCTTTTTTTATTTTGATTGGAATTTCTTTTTTTTTTTAATTTTAATACCTACAGATCGCATTAAGCCCAACAAGGCAAAGGAAGCCGACTGTCTGTGCAGGTTGGGGGACGTCTACATCGAGCGAGGCAAGCGGACAGGAGAAGGTAGGAAATTCACACAGGCGGCAGCTCTGTATAACGCCTCGATGGCACGGTCAAATGGAGACAAACAAAACATGGTACCAAGACTGCAAGAAACAGAAAGGCAGTTTCTTAGAAACACCTGTAAACTTAACTGTGAACCGTGTCCGTATAGCAGCGCGTTAGATCACAGAAAGGAACTGGACAACTTGCGCGCACGTGCAAAATCTCAGCTCGAAACAATTCATCAGGAACACAACCCTTATCAGTATGATGAAGACGATCCCGTCGTGAGAGAGGTAGAGATCAAACGAGCTGAAGCAATCAAGAACTTGTTCAAGAGTATCACAGTTGAAAGACAAGAGTTTATCCAAGTACTGACGGATGAATGCATCGCCAAACTCGGACCTCCTCACTGTAAGTACGCTTTCATGGGGTTGGGTTCACAGGCCACAGAACTGGTGACGCCGTACTCCGACCTGGAGTTCGCCATTCTGATTGAGGAGGGGAAGGGTGATGATGATACACTGAGGTATTTCCTAAATCTCACACACTACTTACATCTAAAAGTCATCAACCTTGGGGAAACCATTCTCCCAGCCATGGCCATCCCGTCACTCAACGACTTTCTCTCAGAAGACCCAGAGAAAGACTGGTTCTACGACTCCATCACACCTCGCGGCTTCGCCTTCGATGGCTTCATGCCATGGGCTTCTAAGACTCCGTTTGGAAGAGACCAAACCAAAAACAAACCTCCAGTTGGTCTCATCCAGACTCCTGCCAAGTTGGCCGAATATCAGCATCTGGAAATCGCGCTGGCGGAAGGCTATCACCTGTCAGACATCCTCAGACGGGTGACCTACTTAACAGGGGACGAGTCTTTGGTGGATGAGTATACAAGCATTGTCAACAAAAGCGTAGACCGTTCCCCTGTTCTTTCACGGTTGTCAGCAATGCTGATACTGAAGGATAACATTCGGGAAATAAAAAACGTTGAACCAACCGGACAGCTTCTGGACGTGAAGAAAGAAATCTACCGTTTTCCCAGCGTGGCCGTTGATGTGTTGAGTATTTGTTGCGGCGTTACGATCCCCAGTGTGTGGGGAATGATAGAAGAGTTACACAAGACACAGCGGATCAGTGACGAAGATGCCCACCACTTGACTGTACTGATCAGCATCTCAGCGGAGCTACGGTTAAGAACGTATATTGCCAACGGAGGACAGAAGGACAGACTGTCTCCTCTCACGGAGATGAAAGTCCAGCTGGACAAACATGACATAGATGACACGGTCGTTGAGACAGTTTTTCACATACCAGACTCAAAAATGTTGTTCAGGTACTACTATACTGCCATTCCATTAAAAATGCGTATTATGGATACAATTCAAAAGGAAAATCAAACCAAAAATATATTCAAAACATCCATCTTTGACAACTCATCTCAAACCAGAGGTCGAATAACACAAGAGTTGTTGCAGTTAGATGCATCCGTACGTTACTTTGAGGCAGCACTGAAAGAGGCGGGTGGTGACGAGGAAAAAAAGTTTGACATAGTTTTAGCGCTAGGTAATGTCACTTACAGGCGCGGTGACTATGACACAGCGATCAGCTACGTCAAACAGGCACTTAGCATTGGAAATACTATTCATGCAGGCACCGAAATGCGTATCGTATTTTCCTCATTACTGGTAAACATTGGGACATGTTGGAGCGGTCTTGGCAATCAGAGGAAAGCTATCAGTTATTTCGAACAATCACTGGAGATGAAAAAAGCTATCTATGGCGAAACAACGCCACATCCCGACATTGCTACATTACTAAACAACATTGGGACATGTTGGAGTGACCTTGGTGATCAGAGGAAAGCTATCAGTTATCACGAACAGTCGCTGAAGATGAGGAAAGCTATCTATGGGGAAACAACGCCACATCCCGAAATTGCTTCATCACTAAACAACATTGGGTCCTGCTGGGGCAACGTTGGTGACCAGAGGAAAGCTATCAGTTATCACGAACAGTCACTGAAGATGAAGAAAGCTATCTATGGCGAAACAACGCCACACCCCGACATTGCTTCATCACTTTCTAACATTGGGGTATGTTGGAAACAACTCGGTGACCACAGTAAAGCCATGAAGTATTACCAACAGTCTTTGAATATGATGAAAGTTATCTACGGGGACAAATCTGCACATCCCAACATGGCAAAAGTACTGAACAACATTAGATTATGCAGAAATGCCCTCCAACAGTAGAGTAAAGCAGTTATCAGTCATCCCCAAATCGTCACTCAGGATTAGCTAACTATGGAGACACTACTGAACACATTCAATCTGCCTTGCCATATCATGTCATTACATAGCTATCTTGGTCACAAATTGCTTACTATGTAAGTATGGCAGCTTCTATTACATAACAAGGGAACTAATGTACTTTGCAAGACTATGTATTGCATAGGGAGACTATATACTTGTAGTCTTTTGTGGAATATCTTGCACTCATTGTAAGTAGGCGGCCATTTGGACAATATTCCTTTATATTCTATATCTAGAATTATGGATACGCACGACTGTATTTATATTGCATTATTGTGCTTTTAACGTGTGGTAATTATTAATGCAAACTTGATATGCAACGAATTGGTATTTATCAAATGTAACGAACTTTTATCAAATAGCTGTACTATCAGCGCATTTTATGTTTTAAAGCCTTCTCAATTCAGCCAAATATGGCTGCTTACAGGCTTTTGTGTGTACGTACATAGTACAAATAAACCAGTCTCTCTCTCTTTCTCTCTCTCTCTCAACAATGAATAAAGGAAACAAAGTCATACATGTATATGACTTCCGAGAAAGTTCAATGAAATGAGTGGCTGAATGAGTGAATGAGTGTGAATGAATGAATGAATTAACAGAAGTACTGGTGAATGAAAGATGCAGATGATCAGCATGGTGAACATCTTTCATCCACCATAACTTCTATTCATTCATTTACCCATTCACTCACTCACTCACTCACTCATTCACTTACTCATTTTATTCAGCTTATTCGGAACTCATATACATGTATGACTAACACCTAAAGTTATACTTATGAATGGATCTTTAAGGGGTTTTCTGTATCATGGCCTTGTGTTTTGGGATGATTCTTTGGGAAGATCTCTAAAATTGCAGATTACAAGTATGCAAAGGCAAATGCAAGGAGGGTGGAGGATTCCATCTCCAAGTACTTTTCTAATTTTGCAGTGGGGTCGTGGGGGGCAACTGCTGTGTTCGCGACTCGGAATTAAGAGGTCTCGGGTTCAAATCCTGACATGCCACCTGTCTTGCGCCCTTGGGAAAGGCACTTTATACGACTTTCCCCACTAGACTTAAGTGAAAATGAGTTTTGTTTGTCCAGTATTCGTTTCTATGTGCGGGACACAACACCAGCAACAGCTGCCTATGTTCCGCGTGTATTGCACTGTTGCAATTTCAATGAATCAAATCAAAAATTAATTTGCAAAAGATACGCAAGAACCTTTTCGACATTAATCTTCAAGAGGCCTGAAACGACTTGTGACGTTAAGTTTCCTTTTACTTTATGAACAAATGTAAAAGCAACAACAGCAATTAAGTGAAGGGTTCCTCTTCTTTACAATATCCTTACATGTTTCACAGTACAATGTTAGACAAACTGTAGAGTTCACGTCACAATGTGCACTTAATGCCACTCAGGGGCAGGTTACAAAGTACGATCGCACAATTGAAGTCACTCTGAACAACAGCAATCATTAAGTGAAGGGTTTCCCTTCTTTACAATATCTTTACAGGTTTTACAGTACAATGTTAGGCAATCTGTAGATTTCACGTCACAATGTGCAGTTAGTGTCGCTCAGGGGCAGGTCACATACTGTAATTCCCTTTATGTTCACGGTAGCAAAAGTTGGTCTGAGAAAAATGTGGACATGTTCACGGAACTATATATTCACGGTGGCCACAGGTGCAGGAAAAAGAACATGAAGATTCAGGAATTATTGACTGTAATGATGAGTTCACGGTACAGAAGTGACAATGAAAACAGTGAACATAACTACAGTACAATGAAAAATCAGGAATTACACTAGTACGATCGCAAATTGAAGTCATTCTTGGGATAGTTCTGAAACAGAAATCCTGAAAAATGCAGTCTCATGTTGGAAAAATCTGCCTTCAATCCTTGTCTGCAGTTGGTTCTGTCACGGCTTGCCTGAAAATGCTGCAACATCAAAATTGGGCGACGAACTATGACAAAAGTGACCGCACTGTAAGACACAAAGTTCTGCAATCTGTCACTATTGTATCCAGAATGATATAGTCTGATTGGCACAATTTTCTAACATTCTTTAAGAAACAGTGACATCAAAATTTACTTCCTCGACATACATTTGTACACATTGCAGTGGTTGAATGATATGTAGGCAAAAGATTCACTATAATTGTGTCAATGGTTCTACAACCAGACATGTAGAGAGCTTAAAATACTGGCCTTTTTTAGAATGAAATTGCATCATGTTGACAGACAGTGAACTCCTATCACTTAGCAGACTTCTTGCTTATGATAAGTGCCAGTTTATCATTTTGAAGATTGTAGAATCTTGCCATATTCTTAGATATGTTTGAATATAAACAAGAAAAACTGAATATGGCAAGAGTGAGAAGAGCTTAACCTTTTCCATGCTACCAACCCTGTATCCAATACAGAATTGGTGGCCAAAAGGCTACTTCATTGTACAAAAGGTAACTTAAGACATCAAAGAAATGAAAGGTAAATGTCTGTAAATAATTTCATCATGTTGGTGAATGACTGAATGGCAACCACTTGTTTTGATGGCCATCTGTCATCTTCTTCAGGACAATTATGACTAGTTCACTGTGCACTGAAGCTAGATGTTACTGCTCACGCTTTATGTTTGGGGCCACATCGGGAGCAGTAACACCCAGCTTCAGTGCACTGCAAACCAGTCATAATTGCCTTGATGAAGATGACAGTCATCGAAACGTCGGCTCTTGTTAACCAAATGGTTTTGAGTAAAGAACGTTGCCATTTGAAATGCCAATGTGTTGTTCTACAGATGAGTTTACGTGAGTGGGCCCATCCCCCGGGCCATCTTTCTGTCCGCCATGGCTCGCCGGTTGTGATTGGCCCGAGAGGACTTGTTCTTCTCCTTCTGTCTCCTGCTCTGAGCCGTCTCCTTGGTTTGACCTTGACCTTTGGCCTGACCTTTCAGGATCTCCTGTTGGTTTCTGTTTTGTCCCCTGTTAAAAGACAACCAATAGCAAGGTTATGGGTGGCAACCATATGCACCATATTCATGTTAAGTCTACAGAACAGTTTTGTTGAAGGGGGTTAAGATTCTAGACACCAAACAAGACCACTTGACTTTGTGAGGTACAATGGAGGCCATCTACATCAGGGCGCACTCAACAGATATCGG
>NW_017803135.1:79360-148047 GCF_001625305.1 Branchiostoma belcheri | reverse complement strand
CAACATCATCTTGTCTTGACTTGTCTGACTTTTTGTTCCTTTTTCGACTTCCAAAAATTTGTCTTCACTTTATTTGCATATCAATCAATAGGTTGTGCTTATAAACCTGCATTTCCCCTCTGGTCTCTCAGTCAGTGACGAAAGCTAGTGGATACTAGCTGAAACGTCTGACGTTTTCAAAATCATATCCAGTTGCTTGAGTAACTGCTTTTTGGCCTACACCTTGCATGTTCCATGAGACTCACCTCCTGCCCTGACGCTGTGCCTTGTACATAATGTATTTTAGTTGGAGAACAGCTTAAATTTTCCACAAGATATTTAGGAACTACAAGCTATTCAAAATTGGTTTAAGTCTAATGTTTAGTTGGAGAACAGCTGATCTTTTTGACAAGATATTGACAAAATGCAAGCAGTTTTCAAGACATCTTGTATTTGTGTTCCATGAGACTTACCTCCTGCCCTGCCGCTGTGCCTTGTACGCTGCCCTCTCTGCTGCTTTCTCCCTTAGGACTGCTGGATCCTGGACAAAGTCTTCCTTCTTATCCTGCAGAGGAATAAACCGTAAAATATCAACATACACAACTACAACATTCTTCTGAAGAAAAATACAATGTACATTTAATTTGTGGAACCTGGTTTGTAGGTAAATCAGAAGTAGATAAGGTGTGCACAAAGTAGTGTGGTTTGTTGAGTGAAAAGTGACCCTGCCTCTGGACTGAAACGTTGGAGTTCAAATTCTGGCTCTTGTCACTCATCCAACTTTCATGTTACTGGAAAGGGAAACAGTCCTTCAGGCAGGAGCTTGAGCTGTGGTCCTCTGTTAATTGTGCTTGTTGAAAAGAGCAAGGGGAATTTTCCTGGTACAATGAACCTGTAAATACTGTACATAGCATCTGTCTTCTTTGTAACAACTAGTAGAAGAGCATTCTCAACTGGTTCAAGATTGCTTTTCACAACTAGAAAATTCAAAGATGCTACACTGTCTTAAGTCGATGAAGGTTAGACATCCAGGTAATAAGATATGCCAAAAAGCAGTTACTCAGGCAACTGGATTTCCAAAATCATATCCAGTTGCTTGAGTAACTGCTTTTTGGCAATACTGTCTTACTTTTGGTCCTCCTTGTTCCTGAGCATCCTCTTCCTCACTCTCCTCTTCGTCCTTCCCTCTCCTTCCTTGGTTACCTGCCAATATCTTCGGAGTCACAAATTCTCTGTACAATGGACACAAAAACATGTCAGTCAAACATTGAACCAACAGTTACTACAGTAAGCTCACGCTTATATCCAGGTTAGACCACACTGACACGATTATAGTCAAAAGTTTATTGCAAGTTCTTGCCCATAGGCTAAGTTCATGTAACATAAAAATAAAAGACGGATAATGGATAACAATGTAGTATGTACTATCATGAAAGTTTATCTGTGTTGGTAGGAACCGTTGAAAAACTTCATCAGGCGATTTTTTTTTTAATTTCCTGGATAAATAAATAAACAAACAAGTATGTGACTACTCTAACTATTAAACACATAATTCTAAGGTATTATATTTCTTTTTTCCCCCAACTTTTTGGTACCATTGGAATGCCCCAAAATGGTAAGAAAAACAATAAAAACAAAACCTCACCTTCCGTACTCCTCCACAGCTTTGTTCTCTTTTATCATCTCGTCTGCTGAGTCTGCATCCATCTCCCCGACATCATTTGTGTCATAAGTATCATCATACTCATCATCATAGTCATCCACCATGTGCAGGGCTGCCATTGGTCCGTTCAACTCCTCTTCTGGAACTTTCTCGTACGTCCCGTAGTTAAAATACTGTTCTTTTAGGGACGAGAGGTCGGGCTTGTCTTCGTCCATGATTTTCTTGGTGTTCACCTGCTTTGGTTCTCTGTAGAGAAACGTTATACAGAGAACACGTGTCAAATGATGAAGTGAGAAAAAGAGTCAAGCAAAACATACATGTGGGTCCTTACCAAGACCTCCTAACTAACCACATTAAATTTAAAGAGATGGAAACAAAAGTGGTATGGCCACGTGTCACGGTCATCAGGACTAGCCGTAACAGTCCAGGGAGGAAGAAAGAAGGGGTGGGTAATGGAAAATATATAGGAGGATGATATCAGAGAATGGACCAGTGCAACAGTAAAGAGAAACATTAAGAAGAACAGAAAACTGAGAGGATAGAGAAAACTGGATGACATTGTGAGAATTTCTGTGGTGCAAAAAATGGTCAAATTTTCGGACTATGGGATAGATAAGAAAACAATTCTTGTTGTCGACTATCAGGATTCAGAATACTGTTTTGAAAAGAAGACACATAGCTAATAAACCTAAAATAGGTGGGTTTGAGATGATGTCAAAGGGCTGCATACACACTAACAAAATTCTTACTGTCAATTTTAAGTTTTTATTGTTCCAAAAATCTCACCGTTTCCCCTTGAAGACTTTAGACATGTCGATGTCGTCCCTGGAGAAGACGTCAAACTCGTCGCCTGCGAAGACGTTTGCTCTCTGGGACAGCAAGGTCGTGTCAACGACCTCTTCCTTCTTCTTTTCAGCTGGCCTGTGTTGGTGAAGACAAGACAAGGTGCAAAGGAAAAATGTTTAATGTACAATGTTTACCTTTGTATGATCTAGTCCAGCAAACTTTACTGCTCTGTTTATTCTTACTCAAACACATTCAATGACATACATATGCAATATGGTGACCAGCCCCTCTAACTCTGTCCTGCAACTTGCTACATGATGTAATCCAACACCACAGGATGTCTACTACAGCTGCTAGTGTGAGAGATGTCTGACCCAGGTCACTGATCCTATTTGTTTGGTAAACATACCGGTAATAAGCTTTATAGTATTTAAATGAATACTAAGCACAGAATGAGAGATCATAATTTTAGCTATAGACTTCCAGGACGTATTATGTAATCCTTGTCTTCCTGAATTTCCCATGTCAACCTCTATACATCCTGGTGGCTCCCGGCCAGATGTGTCATTCTGCCTGTCAATCTTTCACCCACCCTACTGCTGTCAACCTAGATCTGTATGGTCAAACAGGTAATACTATGCAAACCTACAGCTCAGCCACTAAAGCAATTGTACCAAGGAAAATGTATTATTTGTCAATGAATAAATCATGCTGTATATATTAAAATATAACTACATTTACCTTTTCATACTTCTGTCCAGTTTTTGCAGCTTGGCAGGTAGCTTTTCTTCCAGTATGTCATTGATGACTGTCTCAACTTTATATCCATATTCCTCTAGGCAGGCCTGAAAAAAAACATTAACATTGTCCACAGAAGGGTACAGTTACTGTATAATATAATAGTGACAAACAACAATTTTTTGTTGCTTCAACTAACAACCTTTGAAAGAAACTTTCAAGATGACTGGAATTCTTTATACTTACTCCTTTGTTCTATAGATGAAAAATATACCTGTCCAGAAAGGTAACATTTGGAATGCAAATGCATAATGCTTACCTTCGATCACATGGTCTAGCCTAACAAACTACAGCTCTGTTTATTCTTTGCATTCTTTATGGTGAGCAGGCTCTCCAACTCTGTTCTGCTACATAATGTAACCCAAATCCACAGAGTGTCTGCTACAGCACCAGTTACCATGGTGACAGACATCTGGTCCAGGTCATTGACCTCATGCGTTTGGATCCGAAGAAGAAGAGGAAAATGAGCAAAAACAAGATGTTTTCCTTCTGCAAAGGTAAACATAAAAAAGAGATGAGATAACATTACCATAATGAAGCCCTCCCCAAGTTCAGGCAGGAGATCTCTAACTGCACTGATGAGTGAGTCCATCTCTACTCCACTGGGCTGGGGGAAGGCACAGGCTCCCTCCTGGGGATACAGGGAGATGGGCATGGTTAACACACTAACATGCAAAAATTGCATACAATTACTGTGTATAAATCATATCTTGATCCATTAGATCAAGATATTAGACTATACTAGTGCAGCTGTAGAAATGTATGTAAAATCAGGAACAGGTACATGTACCAGTACAGCCATACCTGTACCTGAACTATTAAAAGTGATTTTCAATTATAGCAGAAACATGAATACAACAGTTAACAGAATGTATATTTGTACTTCAGGTATCTTAATGCAGAGAATCTGTGCTGTCAAATTGAACTGAAATCAGGTATAGTGCTGATTTCAATGCCATACAATGTCCATCTTTTTTCAGGACTAAATTTTCATTTTTGTAGTAGAAATAGCACATGTTTATTTAGTAACAAAGCAATACAACAAGTTCAAACTTGTTGAATTGCGTGTGTAAGATTATTCAGGTACAGTGTTGGTACATTGATGTTCCAGTGTTTTGAACCTGTGCCTACTAATTAAATGATTTTTGAGAAGAGTTGTAAAAAAAACTCACCAAACCGTCAAGAGCAGCCTCATCCTGTAAATCCTCCTGCTGTACCCTATTCACAGGTGTCCTTCCAATCCCATCAGCCTTCAGCTCCCCATTCCACGATGCAGCATGATTTGGTCCATTCCCATCACCCCTAGCTCTCCTGTCCTTACCAAATGACTGATAGGCCTGGTCGACAGCTCCGAGAATAAAATCTGTTCTGGTGACATCTCTGTGAGCAACTCTCATCAAGGAAGCACAACTTATCATCAAAAGATATGGCATTAGAACTTGCTGCCACCAAGTACAGCAGGGGCATCATCACCGGACAGCTTTAAACAAAAGTTAATGTTACATGTGAAAAAGTTAGGTGTAACAAGGCGTTCGGTGAAATGTAGCTAGCTGCCGCCACGCCGCATACCTGTGAAGCTGGTGTGTTACGTGGAATAGCAGTTATACTGACTATATGGCGGACTGCCATCAAGCTGCAGTATTGCTGTGCAAGCATGTCTAACCCTCAGAAGTCGGGGAACAACAGACGCTAAATGGGATAGTGAGTGTGTGTGTGTGTGAGTGTGTCTTTTGGATGTGCATTGAGAAGGATACACACTATCACAGGCCTGGTGAATAAGGTCTATGTCCTCTTGTACACTAAACAGGCAGTCTAAATCATGGAGAAATCTGCAACAAGAGAACAATCAGTTACAAACCATCACATTGTACTGTGCTGAATATGAAAACTGTACATTAATGGTAGATGATATTATACAAAAATTACCAAAATAGATTAATTCAGTAGTGCTGGACAATCAGATAACATTGTACAGTAATGATAGTACAGTAAATATTATTATTAGACTAAGTATAATTTTCATCAGAAACATTTCTAGAGTTTCTGCATCTAATATGTATTTCCTCACCTTCTCTCAGACAGCACAGCAGACATCACATGGAGGTAGTCCTCTACATAGTTCAGCACAGCCTCCAGGGATTCACTGGAAATGAGAAATTAGAGATTTTAGACTTTCGGAAATTACACTGTATTGGGTTTTGGTGACCCTGCATTCACAAACCTCCGGAAAGTGTTTTCATGGATGTATTGGAACTGTATGATGTAATGAGATATAACACCACTTCCTGAATTCCTCCACATACTACCCACTTACGCCAACCCAATATATGCTGGGTCACCAACAGGCTTGGCGTTCCTTATCAATCATCTGTCAAAATCTCCTCCCACCCACCATCAGAAACACACAGCTCAGTCACCCAAAACAATACTTCTGTAGTGTTTCCAGATTCCCAGTGTTTCACCTATTCTCCAGAATAGCTTGCAGACAGCATGTGGAAATAATGTGATAATAAAACCACTGCAAAAGTTTCCAGAGTTACAGTAGTTGTTTCACCTGTTTTCTAGAATAGGTTGCAGGCAGCATGTGGAGATGATGTGATGACATAACTTGACCAGCATGCCTCTGGCCTGGCTTAGAACTGCATCTAACTCACTCCAGCTGGTCCTGAAAACAACAAATTCAACTCTTAGTGTTCAACATAGCATATGATAGCAACAATCTATTTATTTATTTGTTTGACTGTAAAAAGACAATTTGTACAGCCAGGGCAGCCCAACTAGCCAGGAGGCTATTGTTAAGGGCTTGCCCTGCTGACAATCTATTCAGTCTCTCTGAGATTTCCGAATTCTGGATTAAGATGTTCATGACCTTCAAGTTGAGATCTTGATGGAAGGGTTTTGCATTTTGCTGAACGTATTTGAACTAATTTCTACCATTTCCTGAATTCATCCACTCCCACCTGGCACATGCCGGGTCACCTTCCCAGTCAATCAACTGTCAAAATCACTTCCCACCCACCATGCAACAGAAGCAATTAGAACAGAGAGACACACCCACAAGTCAGACACCCAAAAGCAGTATGTACAGTATACTTACTTTCCTACCCAGAAGTAAGAAAGAGGGCATTTCTGAAGATGTCATTGTCAAAATTTGGCATTGCATTTCTTGTGCTTTCTTTTCAGAAGTATACAATGTAAATACAAATGTATTACTAGTATATGGAACTTCTGATCAAGTTCCTGACAGTAACATTACTTACTTCCCTGTCTCCTGAGATATTCTGTCCATCAGCAGTATCTCTAATGCTGGAACAACCAACTCATAAAAACTGCATATTCTGCAACAAGGAAAACATATAAAAAGTCAACATGAGGCATAACATATAAATTACATTGCAAAACAAACTTGATTCCCATACTGTACTTTCAAATACATTGAGATTGTAAAGAAAGAAATGTCAAGGGATTTGGGGCTCTGCAAACAAACACACACACACACACAAACCCCACACACAGCTCAGCCACCCAAAAACACCTCATATGCATAGAGGTAAACAACTGTACCTGTGTCTAAGCTTTTATAACCTGTCATTTTACCTGTCAATCTTCCTCCAACCCATGTGCTGTCAACCTGCTATGACCAGGCAAACAGACACACAAACCCACACACAGCTCAGCCACAAAAACAACAACCGCACCCTAAGTACCAATGCTTCCATACCAAGTGTTAGATCCGTACCTTGTTACAATGTTCTGCTGATGAAACACCCTACACCCACTGGGGTAGGCCTCTAGAAACACCAGTAGTGTGACAGCAGAGTCCCTCATGTACAGGAGGATGTCCTGTACCTCTCCCACACTCATGGCCTGTAGAGGGGCTGCTTTTCTTTCGCTCAGCTTCTGCGGCACAGAACCACCCTCGTCTGCCAACCCACACTTCTGCATGATGTTGTCAAATACCTGAAATAAAGGGGAAAAATATTCAATAATTCAAACCTCTCTATGTTAGGAAGACATTGTTTAAATCTCATTGCTCTTAACTTTTTGCCTCATAGTTATGGGACTCTGCTAGCACACAGAGTTGTATCAAAGTGTTGAGTTGCTACAACAACTGTTTTCACATTATAATGTCATTATCCAGATTTTGCTGTCCCAGAAAAATGTTTGTTTACAATAGGACTGACACATTTGATGCCACATGGCGTAAAAAAATTTTATTCTTTCATTTCCCATATGTATAACACCCTAAGTAGCAATATTACTACATGTATTAATATGATTTCTTATTGACAGGATGGTCCTGTCAATTGTGCATGTTTTTCCACTACTTACAGGATTTCAATAGCCTTAGACTTTTATCAATGAAGATTGATTACTGAATCTTACCTCAAATATCGTTGGCCCGACTTCTGCCAAGTCGTTGTTGTAGTTGGGTTGTTGTTTGAAGACATTGTCTACCATCTTGGCGAGCACGGCCATGTTCCCCCCAGCGTACAGCACACACAGGTCCATCAGCTTGGGAACGTCAAACAAAAAGTTCTCATACAAGATGTCTCCAAACGTCTTAGGAGTGAAGAAGTTTTCCTGGAGGAGAAATAAAGTACAAACATTACAGAAAATGAATAGTTTCATCGTGAATAGTTTCATCAGGAGGAATAAAACGGTTGCGCAGAAAGAGACTCTTTATTTAAAAATAAAAAGACCTTTTCTTTGCAACTGTTTTATTCAACAAGAAGTTCTTGTACAAGATGTCTCCGAATGTCTTAGGACTGAAGAAGTTTTCCTGGAGGTGAAATAAAGTACAAACATTACAGAAAACTTCTGTGAATAGTTTCATCAGGTTGGTAAGTCATTGAATAAAGAGACTCTTCCAGAGTTACTAGGCAACCAGATGTTTTATTCAACCAACATTTCAGTGATCGTCTGTCACATTCCTCAGCGTAATTGTCGTTGGTTGCATAGAAGGAGTCTCTATATTCATTAACGAAAACTTAAGAACACTCCTAATTAACACAAACTGTTGATTGCATTTAGGTAGATCCTCAAAAGACAAAAATCTTCTGTTCAAAGTAAAAAAAAATGTGTTTCTCCGGTCATGGCCTAGCTACAATTCAGTACAAAAAGAAAACCGTCATTCTTCATTTTGAGCTTAATTCTAAGTACCAGTAAAACATCAATCCCTTATCATTAGTGGAGGTGAGAACTCTGACCTTTGACTCCTTGTGTGTGGCCATCCTCATGAAGACCATGAAGAACAGCCGGTGTAAGGTCTCCTCCTGCTGTTTCAGGTCAGCAGGAAGGTCAAGTGGGGGGTCATAGGACCTAATGTGGGAAAAAGTGTTAGAAGATCACAAATATTAATTATAAAGTTTTGAATATGATGTATTCTGCACTAGATCAATGTTGATCTGTCTTAAGGGCCAGACCGAGGTGTTTTTAACTCTTCATCTTGTCTTTTGTTTAACTGTTTTCTCAATTCAATAAAGATGATGTCAAACAAAACTTCAGTATTTTACATACAAGAATGTCCAGGAAAAAGCTTTCCAGAAACTCTGACCCCAATGCACAGCCGAGAGAGATGGAGGCAGTTGGTCAGACACACCACCATACAGTGCACCCAAGGTACATGGTACTTTACCTCTATCTTTGTTGCATGCATGTGTGTTTGCTTTGTGTTCTTGAGTGATAATGATTACCTTGGTGCATTCTGAAGGTAGGCGTTGAGACAGCTATGCAAGGATTCGTCAAAGATGGTCTGAAATAACAGAATGACAAAACAGACGAGTTTATCAAAGCGCTATTTTCTGTATCTGTAGGGTTAGGGTTGGGGTTGGGGTTAGGGTTGGGTTAGGGTTAGGGTTAGGGTTAGGGCTAAGGTTAGGGTTAGGGTTAGGCTAGGATTAGGGTTGGGCTAGGGCTAGGGCTAGGGCTAGGGCTAGGGCTAGGGCTAGGGCTAGGGCTAGGGCTAGGGCTAGGGCTAGGGCTAGGGCTAGGGCTAGGCTTATGGTTAGGTTAAGGGTTGAGGGTTAGGGTTAGGAAATGTACCTGGCACCAGAACTTGCTGTGAGTGTGAGTCTGCTGCAGTAGCCAGTGCAGGGTTAGGGTTATATGTAGGGTTAGGGTTGGGGTTAGGGTTAGGGTTATGGCTAGGGATAGATGTAGAACTGTAAAAGCTAAGTACCTGGCACCAGAACTTGCTGTGAGTCTGCTGCAGCAGCCAGCGCAGGTCCTGCTCTAACAGAAGCGCCCGCTCCAGCCACTCCTCCAGGGTTCCCGCCCGCTCCTCCTCCCCCAGGGCGGCCGGGTCAGGAGGGGCGACGTACGGCAGGAAGTTCACCTCAACCACCCACCGCGGATGCTGCAGAGAGAACACAGGTGATCAGGGCCCTACACCCATTACTCAACCGCAATATTAATGGGGGTTGACATTGTTTACTGGTAACTCACTTCAGAGAAGCCACGATACAAGTCTTACTGAGTCAGTTTACTGAAGAAATACTAGAGTGACTGGTTGGAAATCTCTTGGATCAAAAGTTTTAACTTTAAACAAAACACAGGTGAGATAGGAGCAGTCATGAAACCCTGGCAACAAAATAAAATACAATTAAAAAAGCACCACTCATGGGACCAATAAAGTCTGGTCTAAATATCATAGACAGGTAGTCACTAAAGCCAAAAGGTAGGATTTGTAATGCTGTAATGTGGCAATGGAAAACCATAAGTCGAGTATATCCGATTAATAATTGGGACCACCAAAAACTCACCAAAACAGGGACCATCTGAGGCGTGCCGAACTCATCTTTAACAGTGACGTACTGCTGGTCCAGGGGCTCAGGGCCACTCTTCTTACCGCTCATCTTACTTAGGGTCAGGATCTGGATTATCTGTTTTGAGAAGAGGAAATATATAGGTTCTGTAAGAATGTTAGGAGAGAAGAAACAGAAAGACACTCCTGGTCCCAGTCCGGGGATCGAATCCCACGCCAAACCCAGGCACCAGCTCCAGACTCCGACGCTCAAATGATTCGGCTAAAACGCCTAGACCCATCGGCCAGGTCAGTGGGTAGCACCTACATGTATAAACCCCCCACTGTTACAATTCTGTGGGGCAAGTCTAGGTGTCTATAATATATTGCCATGGCCACTTTTTTTGTATCCATTGAGGACCCACAGAGGCCAAAGGATACAGGTGACCAATATAGACTCCCTTCAGGCTTGTCCCACAGAATCTGCTTGGAGATTAGAAGACATTTCATATTTGGAGTACTCTATGAATGACTACACATTTCAAACTTTATTAACAAGTTAATGTTATCACAATTGGTTCGCCATAATTAGGAGAATAGTCAGATTTTTCACTTTTCACAACGAATTGCTCTCTTTACAATAACTTATGCTCCTAACAGTTACACAACGTGCACGGACTACACATATAGAGACATGATACAGCATTTGTTGACATCACGTGTTGATGATACGGATATGGACACTTGTGGAAACGCCCCCCTCCCCACCTTACAATTTCGGCTGAATGTTCTCAGGAAATAGCTACTAACATGCACGAAGAAGCGTAAATATGATGTCTTACCGAAATTTTCCTTCACTTTTACTTGAAATGGACTTAAAGTGGTGAAGATGATCACAGAATAGCTTTGTTATTGTCCATACTTCGGCACTGTCTGGCCAGCTTTAGTGATTGCACAACTGTCGTGAAATCCTGCCGCAAGGCGTCAAAAACGTCGTAAAATCCCACCCGCAACACGTCCCGGACCTGCGCAGTGGCCTTCATCCGGGAGATTTCAAGATGGCCGTCAAAATATAGTCGTCGACAGAATTTTGTTGACTTTTGGCAAATATTAGATAATTTCCGCAAAAATGCGACTGTTTTAGACTGACAGGAGTCAGAAAAGGGAAACAAGATGTGGGTGAAGCCAGAAGAAGTCCTCCTGGCGAACGCCCTCTGGGTGACGGAGCGGGCAAACCCGTTTTTTCTGCTCCAGCGCAGAAAAGGCCACGGAGGTGGCGGGCTAACAGGGCTCCTGGTTGGAACCCTTGATACTGTACTTGATAACAACACTGCTCCTTACAGGATCTTACACCAGACGCCCACATCCGAGGTCTACTGGACTGTCGCTTGTGCTAAGTCTAAAAAGGACGTCTTCAAGGACTGGGAATGGCTGGAGCAAAACTTGATGCAGATTCTGGGAGAGTTCGAGGCCGAAGAGGACGTCACGGAATTTGTCCGGTGTGTATATAACGGTAATAACAGTACAGGGCTCGAAATTTTTTTCTACCTTCGCCAAGAATTGACGAAGGTTATGTTTTCCTGCCCGTGTGTGTGTCTGTCTGTGTGTCAACAGCATAACTCGAGAAAGCTTATATGGATTATCTTGATATTTGGTAGGTGGGTAGGTCGTGATGAGAGCTGGAAATGATTAGATTTTGGACCCCCTAGCGGCTTGTTATGGTACTGCAGCTCAACTTCCGGTTTTGATATCTCATGATCTAGACATGCTGGGGTAACGAAATTTTTTATTATTCATCAAAACATAACAAGGACAGTGTGGCGCTGTACTCAAGTTTATAACTTACATTAACAGCGCCACACAACAAAATACAATTAACATTTAAAATACACAAAGTTGACATACCAGTGCGCCATAGTCCCACCACCCTAAGGCATAAAAAATGTCAATGCTAACAAAGTTATTTGAAAAGATTTTGTTGAGCTGGAGTGGCTGTTAAGGATTACATGTTAACCACCTATACCTCATTGGCTTGAAATTCATTTTCATTGGCTTGAAAAACAATGATCTTAATTTTCTGACACTTAGATATTAACAGAATATGCTCCATACTAGTATACGTTTAACATCTTAACATACATCAACCTAAGAAATTATTTGGGTGCACTGGTGCACCCACGGACAAAAATTTGGGTGCACAGCTCCAAATTTGGATGCACTAAGGTGCACATGCACCCAGTATTTTGAGCCCAGCCCAATGGGTCCTGGACCTTTTGGCCTAATTAGTCGTTGCGCTGGTTGTGAGCTGACCTTCGAGTTATTCCTTTCTCCCTCTCTCAACCTCACCACTAGGAACACCAATAACACCAGAGGTCATCCACTAAGCCTGCAAACATTCTACTGTAAGACAGACACACATCACAGCAGCTACATACCACGTGCAATAACAGACTCGAACCTACTACCCACAGACATAGTCACATGTACTTCACTACCGAAATTCAAAATGGGACTGGCCTGACACATGGGCCTTCCCATATCTGAGTAAAATATACCATGCTAAGACGGCCATCACTTTTTTTTTTCACTTTTTTATCACTTTGTACAGATAGTTAAGTTTCGTTTCAAGCTGTTACGACCACCACCGACCATACTTTAGCCATGCACCTGGATCTCATCTGGACATTATACCCCAGAGAGGGTTTTGATCCAGTATTTATAAGACTGAGACTAAGAGTAGAAAGACTTGTGTTTCAGGTGCAAGATCGAGAGTTTGCTGGCAAACGATGTGGACGAGGAGAGCAGCAAGGAGGACAACGACACCAAACGCTTCCGGGAGGCGTCCGCCAAGTTCCAGAAGCTCTTCAGCATGCCGGAGGAGGAGAAGCTGGTGAACTACTACTCCTGTAGCTACTGGAAGGTACCTGGCGAATTTATTTACATGTTTGAGCTAAGTAGTTATGACGTGCCATCTTGCAACCTACCTGTTCTAAGGTAGCGTTTCTTGTGTTTTATACTTGTATAGTTAGATAACAAAGATAAATATTATGCCAACAGTTTTTGATATGTAAAAAGATTACTCAATTCAGCTTATGGCTGCAATGTACTTTTGACTCAATCAAAATGATCAAGTAAACCATCCATTCATTCATTAACTATCCATTCATTCATTAATGTGTTATACAGGAATGTGCCACTCTTTACTGTGTAACTTTTGATAGGCTATATGATAATAGTGTTAATGGCCCGCCCTTTCTCGGTGAATATGGTGTAATAAAGCCTTGTCAGTTGCTTTATTCGGTGGGTATAGCAACTCAGACAAGGCTTTTATCACACCATATTCACCGAGAAAGGGCGGGACATTAACCCTTAAAAAAAGTACTCAATTCTGCCCATTGCTGCCATGTACTTTTGACTCCATCAAAATGATCAAATAAACCATTCATTCATTCATTCATTCATTTATTCCATTATAACATATACATGTATTGAAGTTAGATTAGAATATTAGTTTATAGTTAAGTGTTACTTGCCATACATTGTATCCACTGCAATTGTTGGGCTTTAAACTTGACTCCATTCATTCATCCATTCATTCATTTATTCATTCATTCCAGGGGAGGGTGCCGCGGCAGGGTTGGATCTACCTTAGCATCAACCACCTGTGCTTCTACTCGTTCCTGATGGGGAAGGAGGCGAAACTGATCGTCCGCTGGACGGATGTGACCCAGCTGGACCGCAGCAACAGTATGGTTCTGCCGGAGGGCATCAAGGTATCTGTATTCGAATGAAAGCCCATCTTTGTTGGTAGAAATAATAGTGGCCCTGTGAAAAAAAAATACTAGTATACATGTATGGCCAAGTAGGGAAATGAACTTAGGAGATTCGAGGGCAAATCTCAGAGAAGAGAGGGAGTAGTGTAACGGGGAGTATATAGGCGACACTAACTACCCAGACAATGGGTCCTGGACCTTTTGGCCTGGTCGGTTAGTACGCTGGTTGTGTGCTTCTACTCGTTCCTGATGGGGAAGGAGGCAAAACTGATCGTCCGCTGGACGGATGTGACGCAGCTGGACCGCAGCAACAGTATGGTTCTGCCCGAGGGCATCAAGATATCTTCATCTGTGGGGGGCTCCGGAGGGGGGGATAGGTGCAAGGCAGCCCTAAAGGTATCTACTAACAGTGCCTGTATGGCCTGGGCAGGCAACTTATTCCATTCGCGTATAGAGCGGGGGAAAAAGAACAATCAAAGCCGTCAGAATGAGGTGGTATTTTGGGTCATGGCTGCCTCTGGGTGAGTTGAATATTGCTCCATGGGTATGTGTATGTGACCATGAATTATTTTGAAAAGTGTAGTCAGACGTGCTTCCCTCCTTTGATTGGCAGTATCTGTATCTGTATGGCCAGGATAACCGGGATAACTGTTTTTTGGCTTATCGTATTACCTGGATGTCTAACCATCACCAACGCATTTTGCACATCATTTGGTCATTTTGCCCATCATTTTGTACCTTCAGGTGTGCACGCGGGACGGGGCGCACCACTTCTCGATGTTCGTGCACCCGAACGAGACCTACGCTCTGATGGAACAGTTGGCTGACATGGCCATGAGGCAACTGCTGTCAGAGGAGGGCTTCGAGGAGGACCGCGAGCTGCCGCGACGGCTCAAGAAGCTCACACCGAAGAAGGTCTGTATCTGTATAACCACTCTTGGCGTAACACACCAGCTTCTGTATCTGTATAGCCGGTATAACCGCCCTTCGGCGTAACACACCAGCTTCTGTATCGGTATAGCCGGTATGACCGCCCTTCGGCGTAACACACCAGCTTCTGTATCGGTATAGCCGGTATGACCGCCCTTCGGCGTAACACACCAGCTTCGCAGGCATACGGCACAGCAGCAGCTGGCTATATTACACCGAACAACTTGTTACACTCAATCTTTGCACATTTTAATTGCAGGAGTTGTTTAAAGCTACCTAGTGATGATGCCCCAACTGTGCTTGGTGGAAATTTTTGAACACCTCAATTCTTGGTTGATAACTCTGATATTTGAAGGCATGACTGTTTCTTGTTCTTTTCTGGGCTGGTATCAGATAATTAGTGGTTGGTATATACCACCACCAGTTTATTAGTCTTTGTACATCACTTTGTCAATCACTTGAGATCTTTATTTGCAATCAGGTATAGATTCATGTGCAGATACATATTCATGTACAGATACAGATAATCAATTGAAATGGAAACTTCAACATACTAAGCTACAATGTACAATGTGGGCATGGTGGCCTTGAAAAGGTGCTAAGTGACTTAGGTGCACCTGTTCCACCATGCCCTGCATGTATAGTTATGTATGTGGTCAATTGTAATAAATAAATAAATAAACATACAATGTAATTCTTTAATTCATTCAAGGTTTCGCTGCTGAAGAGGGACCTGGATGCCCGGGCGAAGAGCGAGGCCTACAGAACTCTGTTCCGGCTCCCACTGACCGAGAAGCTCGACGGGCGCACGGAGTGCACGCTGTGGACGCCGTACAACAAGCGGCACATCTGGGGGATGCTCTACGTCTCCCCTAATTACCTCTGCTTCATGAGCCGCGTCGCTAACGAGGTCTCCCTCGTTATCCCCCTTCGTGACGTCTCCCTCGTCGAGAAGATCGAGAACTCCAACAGCCTGCTCCCGAACGCCGTGCACATCTCTACCAAGAGCAAGACGACGTTCCTCTTCGCCCAGCTGGCCGACCGAGACTTCCTGGTGGAGAGGATATCGGATTTCCTCTCGCAGACCGTCCACCGACAGTACAGCTCAGATAGCGTCAGCATCAACAGTAGCGGGAGCGGCGGGTCGGGAGCACGTTTGTCTGTGAGTTACAGCGACGGCAATGGCGGCGACAAGGAGTCTGCCACAGGTTCTGACAGGATCAGTGTCAGCCTTGGGAGCTCTCTCGGAGCGGAGAAGACAAGCATGAGCAGCTCACCTGCCGCCAACCAGCCTCTCACGATGGTGTTCTGCAGGAGGAACTCGAACGAAATCCCGCCCAAGGAGAAGATCAAGGAACACCTGTGGGAGATCCACTTCGCCGAGTACGGGAGGGGGGTGTCCATGTATCGCACGATCAAGACGCATGAGCTGGTGTTGCAAGGCATCCCGGATAGCCTGAGGGGGGAGCTGTGGCTGCTGTTTTCCGGCGCCATCAACGAGCTGCAGACACACCCGGGCTACTACCAGTCCCTCGTCGAGCAGAGTTTGGGGAAGTACACTATCGCCACGGACGAGATCGAGCGGGACTTGCACCGCTCGCTCCCCGAGCACCCGGCGTTCCAGTCCGACATCGGGATCGCGGCGCTGCGGCGCGTGCTCACGGCTTACGCCTTCCGTAACCCCAACATCGGCTACTGCCAGGCCATGAACATCGTCACCTCGGTCCTCCTGCTCTACGCCTCGGAAGAAGAGGCCTTCTGGCTGCTCGTGGCCCTCTGCGAGAGGCTCCTACCTGACTACTACAACACGAAGGTTGTCGGAGCGTTAGTGGACCAGGGCGTTTTCGAGGACTTAACACAAGAGTACCTCCCACAGCTGTACGACCGGTTAGACGAGCTGGGTGTGATCAGCATGATCTCACTCTCCTGGTTCCTCACCCTGTTCCTCAGCGTCATGCCTTTTAACAGCGCGGTCAGCATCATGGACGTGTTTTTCTTCGACGGCGCTCGAGTCATCTTCCAGCTGGCTCTCACCATCCTAGACAACAACACCACAAGCCTGCTAGACTGCAGGGATGACGGAGAGGCCATGCAGGCGCTGGGGGAATATCTCGACAACGTGACCAACCGGGACTCGACGTTCCCTTCCATCTCGAGCAGCAATTTCGCCTCAAAGTCGCACGAGTCATCCGTTGACGTGGGCGACCTCATCAAGGAGTCGTACCAGAAGTACTACTGGATCGCTTCGGACACCATCGACAAGATGCGCTTCAAGCACCGCCTGAAGGTGATCCAGGGACTGGAGGACAGCAACAAGAGGAACATCGTGCGCAGCGTCAGCTCGGACGTACCCTTCTCGAACGAAGAGATGGAGGAGCTCTACGACATCTTTAAAGAGGAGTACCTCAGCGCGTGTTACTGGGGGGCGGGCGTGTACAGCGATCCGTGGGAGAAACTCGACCCGTCGATCCCGTTCTACATGCAGCTGAAGGTGAACTTCGAGCAGTTCAAGACGCTATTCCTGGCGCTGTCCCCGTGGGGTGTCGGCATGCACGCGGACGCCATGGCCCTGCGCGCCTTCCGCGTCATGGACGTCAACTCGGACGGGATGGTCAACTTCAAGGAGTTCGCCTGGTGCCTGTACATGATGTGTAAGGCGGAGCTTCCGGACAGGCTGAAGCTGATCTATCGTCTCCACATTCCGCCTGCGCTGCTACCGACCGACCACCAGGACCAGGAGGAGGAGGAAGAACAGGAGAGAGATCCGGACTTCATCTCTCCGGAGGCGGAACCCGCGCTGGAAGCAACATCGTACTTCGAGGAAGACCTGTCGCCTCTGCACCTCCCAGGGAACCTTCCCAGACACGTGCAAGTCGTAGAGAGCTTGTCATCAACCCCCGCAAGCGAGGACACCCCTCCACGCAACTCTACGCCGGATCTGGAGAAGGATAACGGAGCATCGAGTGACTCCCAGTTTGAGGAAATCAGCATGCCAGATTCTACGGAGAACCAGGACAGCTCGTCAGACAAAGAAGGATCCCAGGAGATCGTGTCCGAATCCAAAACCATACCAAAAACTGAACAGCAGGCTAAGACAGATCCACCTAAACAAGCGCAGCCAAGTAAAACCACTGATGATAGCAGCACAGATGAGAACGCATCATCCGAAAAGCTCCACACGGCGCTCAAGACGAAAACTGCAGACTACAGGCTGAGCTTTGTGGAGGACGACGAGGACTATGACTTCTGCACGGAACTGGAGGACACCAAACCAAAAACACGGGACGACGATAAGAAAGCTGTTCAGCACCAAGGAGAGGTCACGGCAGAAAATGCTGTCCAGGACAGCACTGCTAGAAGAACAGAAGGTGCTGCCCAGGACAGCAAAGACGGCACAGCAGAGGGAAGTGATGTGCCGGTGGACAGCAGTGACAGCACATCGTGGGAGTTGGAGGGCGACGTCAATGTCAAATCACTTGAGGACAGCATGCAACAGGTATGTAAAAAGTCAACTGTAAAACTGTCAAAATTGGCTACCATGCATGCTTTTGTCATTACCTGACTGGTCAGACCCCTATAAAGAAGCTTCATAGCCAACATTGTGTAACACAGGGAGCAATATGCCTAAAAACAGTTACTCAAGCAGCTGGATATGATGACACTGACACTGACGAAAGGTAGTGGATGCTTCCTGAAACATCTGACCGTTTCCAAAATCATATCCAGTTGCTTGAATAACTGTTTTTGGCATATCTTATTACCTAGATCTCTTCACCAACAGGCTACAATACATTTACCAGATTTTTTTTCTTTCCTGTGTATACATTGTGTTGACTCTTACAGTACTTTTCCAATATATAACGTACACTTCAGCAAATCTGTCCCTCTAAATAACCTTTTTTATATCTACTTTTGTAATAATCTAGGTTTCCATAGCAACAGAAGAACCAGCACCAATCCCAGCATCCTCCTCTGCTGACCCGCAGCCTGAGTCTGGGTTACCTGAGGTCGTTGCCCCCCAGTGTTCCGGTGTTGCCATGGAGAAGGAGGAGGATGTGTTTGGGGAGGACGGGTCGACTGTGCTGATGCAGCCTGCTGAGGAGGGGCAGGCAAGCACACACAGTACTCCTGTCAGGAAAGGTATGTTAATGTTCATTCTGCAAAATAGACCAAATGCTTAATGAATTCTTAGAGAAAAGTTGTAATGCTGTGGACAAACTGAATACTATTAACTACTGTAGTATTTGCTGTGTATTTTACTAAGAAGAAACATATAGTATATGGTAAGGAATACTGCCTTGATCTCAGTTTGAAGAACTTTCCAAAATTTTTAACAATTTCTACACAAACAAAAAAGCTTTTATTGTCTACGTAGTTCAGTACTACCAATATTGTAGTATTTGCCTTTTATTATACTAGGAAAAAACACATTGCTGTATGGTAAGGAATACTGGCTTGCAGCTTATTGTGATTTGAACTTTCAGTTTCAAAGACACCACTTTGACACAATGCTCATTCATTGACTCATTGTTGAGTTACATGCATGCATGTTGGAGCTGCATTAGATGTTTTATGAATATAGCCCCAGGTAAGCAGCTGAGCTCCGGAGGAGAGAGCGACATCCACCGTTTCCTGAGGAAGTACAGACGGGAGAAGGAAGCTCTCAACATCGGCGTCAAGGACATTCCCAGAATGGACCAGGTAAAATTTCTCTTATTACTTGCTACAAAAATATTGTTTTGGGTGGCTGAGCTGTGGGTTTGTTTGTGTCCATTTGTTCGGATAGAGTAGGTTGACAGTACATGGGTGGTGAGTAGAGTGACAGAAGGTCAGACACAGGCAACAGATTGAACTCGTGTAGCCTAATGATAGAGAAATTTACAATGTAGAAGTCTTAGCCTCCACCGGGCCTTCCTACTGGGGTACAGATCATTCATAGAATTCAATAAAAAAAGAAGAATTGGACAAGGGAGTCCACAGGAAGTTTAAAGCCCCCTTGAAAGGGCAAATGAACTATACGGTCGCTTAACTCCTCTGGCTACATTTAGCTGTTTTTGTACTCGCATTGTTAGTACTATGGTGAAGACTATAGATGTTCAATTTTCCTGCCCCTCCCAGCCCCAGTTCATCCAGCTGTGGAAGACATTCTACGACATTTTCCGTGAGGATGAACACGAGCAGGAGTTGTACCACGCCATCGCGACTGTCGGGAAGCTGCTGCTGGAGCTCGGGGAAGTCGGGAGGTACTTCACGGGGAGCGAGAACAACTCTCCGCTAAACTCTCCAACTGCCGCAGCCAAAGCAGGTTTGTGATCTTATTCGCTGAGGCTTTTACTAATTTCCCCTGGGTAGCTGCACTTGGGATCTGCCTGATTTGCAAACCATTATGCCAGAAACAAGGGCTTGAAATAGTCTGTGCTTGGAATATCAGTCGGAAAATATTGTTGAAATAGCAAATGGTATGTAGAAGATGGAATGTGCACTTTGAACAATGTAAAAGGTGTTTTTGTGTTGAAAAAGCCATATTGCTAGACTTACTACTTATTCTATGATTCTGTGATTGTGTCTACAGTTGAAGAATCCATTCCAACAAAAGAGGTGACTACAGCAGAGCCTCCTAGCAGCAAGCCCGGTACTGCAGACAGCGCGCCTGGGCAAGTCGACGCATCGGACAACAAGGCTACAGAAGATGGCGCACAGAAAAGCAGGGGGACAGAGGACACCCCCGCCAAGACAGAGGCAGTGGAAGAGTCCACCCGTAACCAGGCAACAGACAAGACGTCCCCCGATAGTGCAATAGCGATGGTTAGCGAGGAAAGCGTCTCCTCGGGTCTCTCCGGCCTGAGCGCAACAAGCACCCAGGTCTCCGACATCTCCCACGATTCCATAGGGCAGGGGCCAGAGGTCAAACAGAAGGTCAGAGGTCATCAGCTGACCCCACAGGGGTCAAAGGAGTTGCCGACCTCCCCGTGCGGCGATTGGTCGATCACGTTTGAACAGTTTCTGGCCTCGATGCTCACGGAGTCGGAGCTAGTGAGGTATTTTGAGACGCCGGTGGACGTTTTTGCGGTTGTCGATAGATACAGGAAGAGGAAAATGATAGAGAGGCAGTTCAGTACTTCCAGTTTTTCAAGTCAGAGCGGGTCACAAACGTTGTAGGTTATAGTAGGATTTAAAAAAAGACAGAATTTTCTTAGAAGGGATAGACTCTGTATTGGTGTGCTGCAAGCTTCTACCATAGACTGAAAGGGAGGACAACATAGCAAAAACAAAACATCATTCAGCTTATTTTGTTCTCTAAAGTGGTCAAAGAAGCAAAGCAATTCTAGGCAATTTTCTACACCATTGCAAAAAATGCAACACTATGTAGAGAACCTAGAGAGTTGCTGGAATGTTTCAAGGCCAAGAAAAGAGTCTGAACAGAACCAACTCATCTATACATAGTCACATATACATCTACCATAGCAGACCAGACTTGTGTGACATAGGACAGCTTCAGTGGACCATCAGGGTATAGTGCAAGATAGCTCAGATAGTAGAGCAGTCTTGCATTGTGAGCCAGGGTCCTAGGTTTGAGTCCTGGTCCTGTACCATATTCCATAGTTGTGTTTTTTCCACTTTCGGTAGCTCACAACTTTTCACTTTATGATAATTCCCTTGTGAGCTCATCTATACTGTAAGTAAGTCTTTCTGGCCAATGGGGAGAGGTCAGGGCAAAGAGGTTTAAAATCAAAAGGCTCTTGTATTTAACCTTCTTGGTCAGGGTCAGACCATAGTTTGGTGCTTTGGATTTCCGTGAGGTCCTAGAATTAGAAGTGGACTACTTAAATATTGCTGCACTCCATGATGTAAATTCTGTAGTACTTTTTTGAGAAAAGTGCTGGACTTTTGTTTGGGAAATTTTCCAGAAAGTCGTGGGAGCAAAAATCTACAAATAAGGGACATTCCAGACTTTAAAAAAAAGGGGAAAAGTCATGTTTTAAAGACTTGGGTTTTGACTATAGAATCTTAGAAAAGAATGAGAGCATTTTATGATTGGTGCAAAAAGGATAGTATTACCGGATATTATACAAGCTACATGAGTAATACAATAATTATATCAAAAGGGATATTTAGACTTAGTTGAAACAATTTTGTCATAATTTTGGGAAAACTGGATAATTCCAATGGGCCACAAACTCACAGTAGCAAATATTCTGCAATTAGCTCTTTGTAAAGTAAATCTTTGTCAGCTTTTTTTATCCCGCAAAACTTCTCTTTAACTGAAAGCGCCAAGCCGGTACCATGGTATGCCATAGAATCTGTAAAAACATTACTTATAAGCAGTTGCAATACAGGCAAATCAATTTATCATACAGAATATGAATAAAGAAATGTAAAATTACAGAATAGAAGAATGTTGCAGCAAATATAAATGGGCTTGTAATTTGAAGTGGACTACGTTAAGTAAAAAATGTACTGTAATGTACTGTAATTCCTGATTTGTTCACTGTACTGATAAGTTCACTGTTTTCACTATTGCTTCTGTACAGTGAACTTATCATTACAGTTAACATATAATTCCTGTACTTTCTTTTTCCTGCACCTGTCACCACCGTGAACATATAGTTGCGTGAACATGTCCATTTTTCTCAGACCGTGAAATTTTGCTACCGTGAACATAAAGTGAATTACAGTATTAAGTTTGGGAGAGGGAATTTGAAATGTGTTTACGGTAACATATGACAAGAAAAGATTTAAACTTTTGCAAGCTTAAACCACAACAGCTTATATAATACTCAGTATGAATCCATGCAAGTATGAGTTCATGAGAAAGCCAAAAGCTATAGTGCAAGCAAACTCAAGCATTGCATTTACTTTTAAACACATACATAATATACACATGTATCTTATTCATTATTACTTATGCGTATAAAAGTATTGTTTTGGGCGGCTAAGTTTAATCTCCAAGCAGATCCTACGGTGGCAAGACAGTGTCCAGATGATTCTTTAAAGTTATGGGTGTATGGAAAAAGGGGAATGCATCAAAGAAAAAGAAGAACTAGCTTTGTGCTACATACAGTCAAATCTGTACAAGTGGCCACCTCTACATAATGACCACCTGGTCAATGAAACCCTTTTTTCGTGGACCACCTAGAGCAGATTTTATGAATCCCCAGAGTGGTCTTCTTGCGCAGTGTGGACCACCTACACCAGATTTTATAAGTCCCCAGAGTAGTCTTCTTGGGCAGTGTTGGCTGTAGATATAAAGTTAATTTCTATACAATACGCCAAAAAGCAGTTACTCAAGCAACTGGATAAAATATGATTTTGGAAACATATCCAGTTGCTTGAGTAACTGCTTTAAGGCATATCGTATTACCTGGGTGTCTAACCTTCATTGACGTAATTTCTATACAGTGTCTACTTTTTTTTGTAGGTCAGATTTATTAATTACAAAAATCATTATCTTAAGATGTATTCTGAGTCAACACATAAACTTAAGGCATTTCTCTGTAAGTGTTAGCCGTGTGTGTGCCTGTGTACAGGCCCTTGTAAATAGCCAACAGTCCTCTGTATCAGAGACTAATGCTACATTATAACAGTCAGTTACACGTGTTGCTTCCAAGTGCAGTGCATTTGTAAGATTGAACTACTGTAAATGCATTTACTTTCGTGATAGGAGGAAAAGGGAGGTTTTGGTAGTGTTTTAAGTTCCGGGTTGGAACAATTTTGTAGTACAGTAGAGATACAAAACACATAATATTCACTGTGTCATGATTCCACATAAAGAGAAAATTGCAATGCAAAAATCTCAAAAAGAAAACCACTGCGAAACTTGTCACAATTTGCAGTACCAGGGTCACGTAAGGACATCATTAGAGAGAAGGTCTCATTGATTCTCCATTAATCTGAAACCAAGGCCAAATAAAATTAGTTTATAATGTGACAAGCACAGCTAAATATCATCAATATCCATCAAAACAGCATCAGTTGTAGTTCATACCATCTCTACCAAGGCCATGTATATTGCCATAAGGACTAATTTGTTAAATGACTACTGCATAGCATTTTGATTTCTTTGCTTGACGTTATCTAAGTCAGTTGTCCGAAACATTACATGCTGCAATTTTTCAGTACATATGTTATGCTATATTGAATTGTTATACAAGGGCAAATTTCCTCAGTGCTGAATTTTATCTTTCACCATACATGTATAATTTATACACAGCAAGTACAGAGACATCCAGACACTTAGACTTTCAAACATGTAAATGCTACTGGTATGGCTACAGTATGTACTAGAGTATGCATGTATGCTGGAATATGTATGTATGCATGTATGCTGGAATATTATGATAGCAATATAGTAATATTATGGCAATGTCATGATATTGCTAGGCATGTATATTAATCAAGCTCTTACTTCTGCATTTTACCACATTTTACCATGTTATGTTACACATACATGTATTAGTGAGGTTACAATATACAAATAGTCATTTGCAGGTATTCTTGTATCTTCTTTTGTCGTCCTCAACTTACGTAATGCATGACGCTTTTCAAGTAGCTACAAGTGCCATTTGGCTTTGCTTAAGTGTGTTGGGTTCTATCATGAAAGTCCATCTGTGTTGGTAGTTACTTGTACATGTTTAGAGTTAAAACATTAGATCCAACACAAAAAGACCTTCTACCAGATCATCTACCAGATATCTTTGACCCAGT
Organism: Branchiostoma belcheri; assembly: GCF_001625305.1. Classification (NCBI taxonomy): domain Eukaryota; kingdom Metazoa; phylum Chordata; class Leptocardii; order Amphioxiformes; family Branchiostomatidae; genus Branchiostoma; species Branchiostoma belcheri. The sequence goes on along the minus strand of NW_017803135.1, from coordinate 123,668 downwards.
GTTGACAGTGTCACACTTCAAAGAAGCCATGTGACAAGCTTCACTGGGTCAGTCTACTGAGGAAGACCAGAGTGACTGGTTGAAAGCTCTAGGTGAGAGAACTTTTTGTGTTGGATCGAAAGTTTTAACATGTGTTGGGTTCTTTTATATGTGGAGAGATTTGATGCCATAACCTCCTTTGCTTGCAGATATTCCCCACCATGAATATAAAATATACTAGTAGATGATTTTATTGTATGTGACTTTGTTATGAAGATTGTAATCACATGTTACAGATAATAAATTCAGACATGTTACCATTGATATAGTATGACATTTTTGGTGGTTTGCAAAGATTATGTCTTAAATGTTGGTTGGGGGGCACTCTTCGGCATCTGTTGAAGTAGGAAGTTTTTTCTTTGAATTACTTCTTCTCTTTTTTTACTAGTATACTCTGCCCCTACTTAATCTGTGGTGGACATATTTGTTGCTTAACGTTCGCTGTGCTTTCCATGATTCTCAAAAGCTGCTTTAATAATGACAATGGTGTCTTTTCTAGCAAAAAGTGAAAATGCAGACTTTATATCATAGAACATTGACATTTATTTGAAAACGATAACTGAGAAGAGCCAACTTGTTGTACAATTGTAAACAGCTATATGGTACTTTGCATTGGTGTAGTTACAACCAGAACATTTTGTGCAATCTTTACTACAAAAATATTGTTATTATCCAGACTTCAAATCTGCTTGTAACTATGGTGGAAATACAATAAATAGTAATAAGAAGAAGCTGGTGTGTTTTTTATTAGATGTTTTAATGCATATAAAGTATGTAGGGCGCAATTTGGACTAACCAGGCATGTGAGCCCCTTTCCCAGTAAAACTTGAAAGAATGTTCAAGAACTTGAAGATTGTATAACTTACAACATTAATACAACGCAACTTGTCATAAAAAAAACATAGATTGTATAACTTACAACATAATACAAATGCAACTAAATGTGTCTTAAACACAACATAATACAACAACGCAACTTGTCATAAAAAACCATAGCATAGATCCTTTTACTATGTACAAAATATTTACAGTCTCATAAACAAACCTATTTTTACATGTCACAAATCTTTGAACAAACTTCAAACAAAAGCAGACCGGCTATACTTAGTCCTAAAAATGGTAGATACTACCACAAGATTGTCCGTAACTTTTTCTAGTATGATGACGGGATGGGATGGTATTTCTCCGGCATTACCACTGTTCTGTTGTACTCCCGGATGTCGTCTGTGCCCACATGGTCTGTGTAGTACCAGTGTACTGTTGTTGTCGCTCCTGGATTCATGAAAGACATGCTTGGCAGATACTGGAGTGGCGCTTCCACGTACCCCGGTGTGCCCTGCTCAACTGGAGACTTCACGCTGCAGTCCTGCTCACTCTTGCTAGGTGGCGTCGCTGTACTGCACTTGGAGTTGTTGTTGTTGCTGTCTGGTGACCTGGGGTGGTGGAGTGGGGATGTGGCAGCTGTGGATGGGTTTGCTGTTGTAGACAGGTCCAAAGGGCAGCTTGGGACGGGCTTCATGGTCTGGCGTTTCCGGTTGCTCATGGGCTCCTTGGCTGCCATGACCTCAGTGATAACCTGGAAGAACATATTTCGATTAGCTTTGTCATTAAATGCATAACCGAAGTAACCAACTCAATACGGTCACTACTACTGTGTAATAAGAACATCTTTACGTTATAACCACCTTTTGGAAATTGCAAAATTGGATTTTTACCATTTGAAATTAAGTGCTTATAGTGACTGTCAGTAGCAGTCCATAGACCAGATTTTATTAGCCACCTCTTGTAGCCTCTACCAGGCTTCAGAGGCGGCTGGAAAGAGTAGAAATTAGCCAAATAGAGAGATGACATGCCAGAGGAGTTGGTCCGTCAGAGAGTACTCAGTTTCCAGCCACCTCCTGAAGCCTGGTAGGGGCTATAATTTGTATAAACACCTCTTCAGCAATTTTGACACAGTGACTGCACTTGCTTCCAACATCCAGGGTGATGTGGAAATGCCAATAAAAATTATATCTATAAGATAGCGCTCTTACACATAAAATATGATTATGTCAGAATGGTAACCCACCTTCTGCATGTAGTCATCAGCGATGAGCTGTGGACCCTGCGTCCGGTGAGGCATGCTGGCCAGCGCAGCGCCAACTCTTCTGTCTCGGCTACGGCGGTTCTGGAACCACGTCTGATCAGGGGAAATGAAAACAACAATTGATAAATAAGCTGAACAACAGATCTCGCAGATTCCATAGTTCCATCCTGTCAACTTTTAGGTCAAGTTTCTTCTACTTGTAAATTGTAATACTAATAGAGATACTGTTGAAACTTGAATGATAACAAAAAATACATTAATGTCTCGGCTAGTTATCTATGTTGTGTATTGTATCACCTACTAGTAATAAACGCAAGAAAATAGTAGGAAAGTATTAGACAAAGACATTACTGTTGGACTAAGCTAATAAAGTGTCTCTTGCCTCTGATGGAAATCTCTGAAACAACGCCTCCTAGCAAATATGACATGAATTGCACTGTGGCGTTCAGAGCTAACAGAAACTGTTTCTCACCTGAACTTGCTTGGAGCCGACTCCCACGTAAGTCGCGATGACGTTCTTCTGCGCGGAGTCCGGCATCTTGGTGGCCTGATAAACGCCCTCTAGCAGCTGTACCTGGTGAGGCATGTAGGCGTTCTTCCTGTTCCTGCCCACCTGTGGCATACATAGTAACAGTGTAAATGAATGAATGAAAACCTTTATTGCATGATTGTACACACATGCCCAAATTAATTATAGGTCACAATAAAAGAATGGAATACAGATAACATTACATACGTTTGCACACATCGTTAAGTACACATAGCTACTACTAGTATTAAGTAAATTCTTAAGTTTCTTCTCGTCTTAGTAATGGGAAAAAGGTAAGAAAAGACTCTGAGCTAAATTGTAACACAAGCACAAACATGCCTGCCTCTAGCATCAGATCAATATCCTGACCGTGAGGATTCTTTTTATAAGGTATTTATGATTTATATCCTTGAATCTTTGACACTGACGACTGCATAGTGATCAATGAGACATTTTGAGTAATATTTATTTGTGCTCCTGTTACTAGTACTAGTATGCCATTGGAAATAAAAACTTAAATCTGAATCTCATTCTGACCTGCTGGGGTTTCTTCCTCTGGGGAACCGGAGGCTGCAGTACCGACGGCGGGAGATAGGCGTCCTCGTGGTAACCGGACTGTGCGTGGTACACGTTCCAGTCGTCTAGAATCAAACATAACAACAGGTTAGAGCGTATTCAGATTATGATAATTCCTCTACAAACCAAATTATACAACTTCAATGTCAAATTGTATACAAATAACATGTTAATTGCAATTTGCATGCACTTTTTCGTTTCGCCGCCAGGTGTCGCTGCTACCACGTAACAAGGCTTTAGAATACCGGCGGCACTTCTAAGAATAAGCTGAGCAGCTGACCTCAGTCGGGGTCCGACATCTTAATCATGAAAGTCATAATTACTGACAGCTTAGGCTAGGTACTACCCAAGTCTTTTTCCAACTCTTTGCTATGTTATAACTGAAGCAAATACAATTGCTGAACTGAAATAATAGATAAAATTGCTTATCGCAAAACAACTAGTTCTTTCCCTGTTGCGACTTTTATATCACATGGGAAACATGAGATTACATTTTGTCACATCGGCGTTCTATTTGCAGAAATCATTTTTCGTGGACGTGCTAATTTCTGGCCGGACATGTTATGCCATATGCGGCTGACAAGCAACTCAAATCAAATTTTTATCTCACAGAATATTTTCAAATCTCAGGACTTTTCTATCATGACTTTACTGAAGCCATAATTTCAACGAATACCTATAATCGTATAGTAATAGTAAATTGGTTCAAATGTAGTAGTTCAAATAAGGAAAATCGTTATATCCATGCAGATCTTTTCGTGGTTGCACTGACAGTATGAAATTTGGCATGGCAAGACAGTCTCCTTGAAATCATACGCGAAAAATAAGATACCAGTACAAAAAAGAAAACCCCATAGAAACACATTTGAAAACATGTGAAAAGATAAGCTGAGCGCTGAAGCCTAAACCTCTGCTTGGAGAGTAGGAAATCGGACAGTAAAGTAAAAAAAGAAATAACGACTTACTCATGATCTCTTGCGGCTCCTGTTTGAAAGTGTTGATCATCTCTGGTGGTCTGGCCGTGCACAGCATCTTCAGTCTCTCAAAATCCGTAAAATCCCGAATAAAAACTTCCCAAGGCGACACAGAAAAACCTTCCTCAACTTACTATACAGTCGATCTAAGCAAGGAAAGTTTTCAGTCCAAACACTTGAAAGCGCGTGTTTGACAAGAGAAAGTTTCAGTTGTGAGAGCGGCTGAAAAGCAAACGATCTTATCTGGAGAGAGACCGAGCTCGAAGTGGCATGTACAACCGTCACTATCAGACTGACTGGTCTTCTGTTTGCCCTGACAGCTTATATCCCCACCCCTGTCACCCACGTCACCGCATAGGCCATTGTCATGTGCTAGCCGCGGCCGCCTTTGCTATTCATAAGTCGGCGGCATCGGGAAGGGACCCGCGGCCTGGGAAAGTTGTAGCCTCATAATTTCTGAAAGCCGGTCATCATCATGACAATGGCGGTGGGGCTTTGATAGTGCGCTTGGCGTTGTCGCCCCCTGTAGCGACGCGCGCGTGTACTTACTACTAACCGCCGCCGCCGGCTTGGGTCTCCGTGTAAAGGTGTTTATACAAACCAATCCGAGTTTGAAAAGACGCGGCGAAATGAAAACTGTTGTGGAGGCGTAACAAAGAAAACTTCCCGTTGTCTGGGAGGAAGTGTTTGAAGAATTCGAAGGGAAAAAGTGCCGACGCTAGGGCTTGGGTACACTCCAAGCAGAGGTTTGGGTTGTACTAAAATTAGCCTCCACCAGGCCTTTCTACGGATCGTAGAATTCGGGAGAGAAAAAAATTGGCCAAGGGAGTCCGGCCGCGGGGAGGTTGTTTCTTTCCCTCCGTCCAGTCAAACCTACAAGGCGGCCAAAATCCCCTGGCAAATATTCTCCTATATATAGCCAGCGTAGTTAGTCTGGTAGAGACTAGGCTTGGGTACTCTCCAATCAGAGGTTTGGATTTTGGCTTATTTTGGGCGTGTTTTTAGGCTTTTTAATCGGGCTTCTGTTGTTTTTTTTTGCACTGGAATACATATATATATTTTTTTATTTAATTACGGGCTTGCGTGAAAAAAGATTCCAGAGCAAAAAAGAAACCCCGACTAGGCGTGTGACCGGAGCGTTTTCGTCGAGATTTGTTTCTTTTTGTCTACTTTTGCATGGCCTCTGTGTGTTTTACATCGTTCTATCGTTATTTTAGGGACGCGTGATTGCCGTGGGAAGGGTGACTTGTTTTGTCTTGCCTGTATCGTGTTTAGTTTTCACCAGACTATCATTAAACAAGGTGGGCTGAAAAATTATTAATATAATCCAGCAAAATCGTTTAGCCATGAGTTCACTTGGCCAGTACTAGTTTCAATTACTCTCCAAGCAGAGGTTGTGGGGAATGATCGTTAGCTTTTTATATGTGGCCGTTTTTTTTGTCCTGTTCCCGTCGGTGGCTAATGGAGCTTCTCTGGCTAATGGATACTGTCTGGCCAATTTGCTACTGTCTTTTTGCCACCGAGAGGGATCTGCTTGGAGATTAAGTTTCAATAGGAAATAACTACCTTACCACGGCTCAATCCACTGGCCAAGTTTTAACCTTTTATTGTCGAATTCTACTATTCAAAACACTCGCGTCAGGGCGCATTCGTCGCATGATTTTTATTTAGCCCAGTGGGGCAAAATTTTAAAATGTACAATAAATGTCTTCATTCCGAAGTTCATTATGATTTGGGGCCAATTTGATGGTGTAGCAGACAGAATCAAACGCTAAGACTACCTTTTGTATTACACGTCAGTCTGTACGACAAGTGTACAACAATTATCCTTCCATCGTACGACAAATATGCCCGCGCCTTTATGACCTTTATGTATACTGAGCCCGTGGAGTTTCTGAAGGAAGTTGTACATCATACTACACCTGCATGTTTAACCAGTTTTGTCAGATCCCTCATCCACACACCCCCTTCTTTCATCTCTAAACAGCAACAAGACGTTAAGAAGATTATAACTTCCCACTCCGCAATCTCGCCCCCGCAAATTTGCATAATCTTGTTGTGGCGGTTATCACTACACCATCACAGATGTACCAGCACAGTGCCGCTGGGAAGACCTAGCCAACCACTACTCAAGAAAACATTTCTTCAGAAAATGTGTGAAATAACGTTTCGGGGGACATGGAATTCAGATATTACATCGAAAATTTTATCACCTTGACATATGTCGACAAAACAAAGGCAAGGGTCGGTTGAGTAGCCGGAAACACATTTTTCTACTAAATTCTAGACCCAAAAAGCTGCCAAGCTGCCAAACTTGTAAAGGCTGGATAAGTGGTCGCAATCCAAGAACATACTAGTACTAGTAATCAGGGGAAAGAAATCGAATTTGATTAGCTCCGGGGATTAGAGACTAGTGCCCTGCACTGCAGTAGCTAGGTCATAGCCTCTACCAGGCTTCTGGAGGCGGCTAGGAAGAGTACAAATTGGTCAAAAAGAGATCTAGAGATAATATGCCAGGGGAGTTGGTCCGCTATAGAGTGCAGTTTTCGAGTGTGGCAAATGTACTCTTTCAGCGGACGAACTCCGGCATGTTATTAGTACATTTGTATCTGTTTAGACCATTTGAACTCTTTCCAGCCGCCCCCGAAGCCTGGTAGAGGCTATGACCTACCACAGCTACTGTAGGGTACTAATCTCTAATCCCCGTAGCTAATTAAATTGGATTTCGTTCCCCTGATTATGTTATTGGATTGCGAGCACTTATCCACACCCTGTACTAGTTTGGCAGGCTTACAAGTTTGCCCTTTCATTGCTTATTAGATCTAACAAAAACTATACATTGTATTATAATGTCCTTGGGTTTAGGAAAAATGTGTTTCCGGCTACTCAACTGACCCTGTTTTTTTTGTCGACCTATGGCAAGGTCATAAAATCTGAATTCCAAATCCTTTGAAACGTTTTTTCACGCATTTGCCAAAGAAATCCACCCCACCCCCTCTTAGTAGAAGCACTTCTAGTTCTACTCCTTCCTTGAGTTTAATAGAAAATCAGATTTTCTAACTCCATGCTCGTTCCAATCGTCTTTCCGGCTAGACAGCGCGACAACAAAATATTAAACCCAAGACTACAATGATCACAATTTCATCGGCAGTTTGTATCTGTATGACTACCGGCATCAATTCATATAGGACATACATGTACTAGTAGTTTTGAGCCCTGTGTTTACATAAATGTAACATTATTTTTTCCGGGAGAAAAGAATTAAATGAAAATGAGAGTGTGGCTGATGTGTACAAATCCTGACTTTTAAAACTGTGTTTTGACTATAGTCGAATTTTTATAGAACACTTTGTCTGTCAACACTGCAAATATCACACCCCTACAACCTTATGTGATTGTGATGTACTAAGCGATTTGTTGTTTTTCATGCACAAACATTCGCTCCTTCCTCGACTCTGTTACGTTAGGAAAATACAACAACTTTCCCAAATAGTCGTGGGAATACGGCGGGAAAATTCCACAGTCGGCGTCCACGTACTGGTATCTGCTGTTTTTGCATTGGCATGTACGAGTTTTCTTTCTGCGGAGGCGGGGCATCAAAGCGGCCGCCCGGTCGCACCTGCGGCGAACGTTGATTGTCGTTGTTTTAACCATTGTTCGGGTTGTTGTCGCCTGCTAGGGACACGACGCTTCTGGGGACATCAGAAGGGCCGACAAGTCTGGCACCTGTCTTGTCGTGACGCGACTGTGGCCAGGCGCCAACATCAAACTTGGGGAGCGACAAACTAGTCTGTATCTGTATCGGTATAGCCGATATAACCGCCCTTCGGCGTAACACACCAGCTTCGCAGGCACGCGGCGCGGCGGCAGCTAGCTATATGACACCGAACTCCACCAGACTCCTTTGCAGGCTGAATAAAAAGTAGAAATCGGCCTAAAAAGGGGATTTAATTGGCCAGAGGAGTTGACCTTTTAGTTTTAGCGGACCAACTCCCTAGGCCCTCGGCATGCTATCTCTCTATTTGGCCGATTTCTACTCTTTCCAGCCGCCTCCCGAAGCCTGGTAGAGGCTGGCAGCAAACTGCATGTACTCCTTTATTTTGTCCGATGTAAACGGGGCCTAGGCGGACCAACTCCCCCGGCATGTTATCTGTCTACTTGGTCAATTTCTAGCCTCTATCAGGCTTTAGGAGGAGGCTGGGAAAGAATAGAAATTGGCCAAAAAGAGAGATAACATGCAGAGGGAGTTGGCAAAATGTACTCTCTAGTGGACCAATGTTATCTCTCTATTTGGCCCTTTCCAACCGCTTCACGAAGCCTGGTAGAGGCTACAAAATATAGGGAGAATGGTTGTCCAGGGGGGGGGGGCTCGTCACTGAATGACATCCAGTAAATTTCTAGCGGGGACCAATCAGGGGCTGCTGAATAAATTGAATAATTTATCAGGGCCCACGGACGCGGTTCTTTCACTTGTAAAGTAGACAATTACCACCGAGCCGGTGGCACACGATGGGCGAAAACATGTATTTCACACCCATTGTACGTCGACATAAAGCGCTTATACATTACAAACAGAACTTTCGTAGGACTGCCATTACTTTAGTTTGCAGCATGTGTATTGAGAACGAGTATCTTCATAATTCTGCTGGCTGTTTGTAGAAAAACGGCACAATAAAACAGTTTTCAATACCAACACGACTTAGCAGATAACACGTAATGAAGCCCACTTTTTACGCAGATTGTAGCACTACGTAATGTTACACAAACTAACAGTAGATGTTTTAAGGAATTCACAGAAATGACAATGATAGATAATGTAACGCATACTAGTATACATTATACAGCACAAAATAAAGAGTAACAGTAATGTAGTCGTCTTTGGTCGGGTATGGCAAGTTATAGTACGTACATGTATCGGTTCAATCTTTAACGGGTAAGTTGACAGCAACAAGCAAGATGCATAGGTTCTATTACTTTTGTAGCTCACTACTTGCGTCTAGATTTGGGACGAACCCATGTTACTTCTCGCCGCAGTTTTTCATGTAGTGGTTACTTCGACAGCCTTTCCGCTGACGCAAACATACTAGTTTGAGGTTCCACAGTTCTTACAACGTTAGCGCTTGAAGTGGTGTTTTCCAAGTTTGTTGGTCTGGTGATGTTGTCTTTGTTGGCTTGTTGTCTGTCATTTCCCTCCATTTTTATGTTTGGCGGCCCGTCTTCGATGGGTTGGGTTTGCTTCACCAAGGACATTATTGGGTTCACAAATGTCGGCTTCGCTAAGATCCGTTTCTTCCCGTACGTAGTGGTCGCTCCATTAGCGCTAGTGCAGCCACATTTGAATGTGTAAAACTTAATGCCTACAGTCCCGTTTTGATTCGTTCATCAAAGTAGATTTTACTAAGGTATGACTTTACTAACTGATTGTGGAAGTACTAGTACTTAGTACTGATGTAAACAAGAAACAATATACGCGCTCTGGTTGAGTTCATGGCATTTGAAACAAGGTGCTAATAGCCGCTAGTCTGTGACGCGTCAGCAGCCCTCTGATTGGTCCCCGCTAGAAATCTACTGGATGTCATATAGTGTACGACGGGGGGGGGGGGGGTGGCCTTTGTAGAGTTTACATTGAATCCACAATGGATGACGAGATCACTTTCACATGGGCTAAAGTTCATACACAAACACCTTTATTTTCAAAAGTTTGTCTGAAATCTCTGATTTTTATAGATAGTCCCTCGGCTTCCTGTCCCGGCCAGTCATTTCCTATGTCTGACCTTTTTGCTATGTCATTCTGCCTGTCAATCCACCCACATGCTGTCAACCTACTTTGTCTGCACAAACGTACACACTGCGGCACAGCCCAGCCACAGTAAACAATACTTCAGAACCCGGAAGTAAGAAAAAAATAACGTTGAGCGTTATATTCGTGTATTGTAGATATATGCATAAATAATGACGGAATTTCGTTTAGAAAAACAATATATTACATCTGTATGATCATGTCCTTGATTACTAGTACATGATGATACACATTTACTAGTATTATGTTCCAAAGGTGTCATTTTGCAATTGTGTATTAATAAAATTTCACTTCGACCGCTAGACTGTCTTTTTTCTGTCGCCATAGCATTGAAAAAGTCATCAAAAACCTTTTTTTAGGCAGCAAAAAATGCAATTGGCTTGACAGTGAACAAGTATTGAAATTCCAGTCGCCAAATTAGCGCCCCGCGACACAACCAGCCGCCATAGCTCAGTTGGTTAGAGCGCTGGTCTAGTAAACCAGAGGTCATGAGTTCAAATCTCATTGGTGGCTACCTTTTTCCTTTTCTTTCTTCCTGTTGTTTTTACTTCATAATCTTTCTTCATCTTTTTATCCTCTTTTATACAATCATTTCTCATTATTTTAGCAATTTCTTATGTTGTGAAATAAAATTTGGTTTTATTTTAATTTTCTTTTCGTAAACGACTAACAAGAATGAAGGGAGTGGATGGGGTACATAACTAAAGCGTTAGCAAATAGCGAGGTTAGTTATATTTTCTGGTGAAAAAAATGAAAAAAATTCTAAAAGGCATTACACTACTCCAAGCGGTTGGAATCACAATTTTATTCAAAGATAGCATTGTAAAAAGAGCATAAAAAGATATTTAGCAAAAGTAGCCTCCAGAGAGATTTGAACTCTCGACCTCTGGTTTACTAGACCAGCGCTCTAACCAACTGAGCTATGAAGGCTCATGACAACGGCGCCTTGTTAACAGTTTTCATACTCTCTTTCGGCGTACACAGGCGTAATACATGTTGGCAAACTAAGCGTATATATAGATAATCTGTTTCTGTTTTATAGTGATTTCTTCAAAGTTGCAATAATTAGGTAATATTTTCGTGCCGCGATGTACCAGAATGGTTCCGTGTCAACCATTAGTGGTTGCACTTTTTACAAATGTCGCATGAGGTCGCATGGTGACGCTAGGACCACTCAAGAGCGACCTCTAGCGGACCAAAATTAAGCCAGTTTTGTGGATTCAACTCAATGTCTTGGGCAGTATATACTTAAGTAACAATTTTATGTGATAGATAAAAAAAATGGTTAGTCGTTTCAGTTATATTTGCACATATATTCTACAGTGAATGGATTAAAAAAAATAATATCTCATCAACTTTGAAGTAAACTACTAAAAGTGTGACATCAAAGTGCAAATGGTGAAGTGATAGATGGAAAATTGAGTAAATGAATTTCAGTTCAATCGGTGAAAAAATGTCGTGGAAAACTGTTAAACCTTCTTGCTACCAGTTTTCCTTTTTATCTTGTACGCGTTTGCACAAAAAATTGTCATATTGTTGGCAAATGTTCAGACTGTAGTTTTCCGCAATGATACAAAATCCTCAAAATGTTCTATAGTTGGCGCAGGCGCACAACGCACCTGCAGCAAAGATGGCGGACCGGGGGTGAGTAGTGAGAAGTCGTCGCCGAATTTCCCGCAAACAAAGGAGTTTTTCACCCGGATTCGGACACTTTTACACCGCAAGACGACATGGAGGAGATCGACCAAAACATCGACCCCGAACTGGAGGTCAAAAAGCTCCAGGACCTGGTGAAAAAGTTGGAGAAACAGAACGAACAGTTGAGGAACGCCCGGCGGTCTGGGCAGTCCATAACGGACTCGCCAACCAAGCAGAGAAAGATGATTCCAACTCAGCAAAATAAGAACAGAGACCCGCAGGAACTCAACAAAAAACTCGCCAACATGTCCCTGGACGAGGTCGATATTATCAAGATCTTGAGCGACGACGAAGACGACGAAGAAAAGGAAGATAGCTGGTGAGTTTTGGCGTTCTAGAATAATTCTTCTTATTCGATGAAAATTTTTGTAATGTTTTTCTCTACTTCCGGTATTTTAAAACGTTGGCGTTATACGGAATCCTGTAGACATAGTTATAACGTAACATCATTTCCTTTGCAGTGGCATAGATCATAGACAGATAATGTACAAGAAGGGGGAAGATTAAATCAAAGATTAAGCACCAAATAAAAAGATTTTTCATCTGTCAGATTTGCACATGACGTCAACACAGAGTTGCTTTCTCTGATGTCATAGTGGGGTCATACTATATTTGGGGCTGTGGCGTCCTGAAATTATTTATTCTACAAGTCAACACAACAAAGACAACACAAAATAATGCAAACAAGACAACATACAAGAAGAATTGTTGAATCTAATTTCACATGCCTCATAATGATTATGAATACTTTGCAGTTCTTTAGTTACACTTGTATGTGTCATTGTGTCATAGTTTTATTACATAGCGTTAACGTTTACTTACTAGCAAAGGGTAATATTTAGTACAACTCTGGACATATTGCTGTCTTACAAAATACTATATTGTGAAATTTGGAAGTAGAGTGACGTTATACTTATAAGCTTGTGTCTTTTCGACGGTGTATTAATATTGGAGAGTGCGTATGAACTTATATGAAGCCCACATGCTTGACACTTGCACTACAGCTATTGTTAGTTGAAGTCGTGACCCCAATGTTTTATATAACGTACTTCAAGTTCAACACTGAAATGTCCTTGTCATGTTGTCAGGTCAAAGTATTTTCAGTGTTTGAAGTTTGTAGTTGAAACAATTCGTTTAGTACAATAGTATTACTATATACACATGTATACGCAAAACACATAATTTGTGGTGCCATGGTAAGAAGTGAAGTTACGAAAAATAGAACCGTCCACAACAATCTCACGATTTACAGTACATGTTAGCTGATCGCTTGCAAGTGGACAATATCAGTCACAGATATTCATATTGATACTACATAGCTACATTGCCCACTAGTAGAATTGCTGTGTGGTGAATATTGGCTTCAATTTACTGAGACAAAGATTGGTAGAGGGGATTTCATTATCACCCATATCTCAAGCCTCTCAAATTGGTCCATTTTTTATCCTACTAAGTAAATCTCTTATCAGAGTGCTATAAATACATATGAGCCTGAATTGAATATATTCAATATTTTATATATATCTTCAAATATATTCAAGAAACCGACAGCAGTATAATCTAAACCAGGATAGTGAGTGAGTGTGATTGCTTCTACCGGTTACCGAGCATATAATACGGCCCTCACTTTCCGTTTTATTTTCTTCAATTATCTAACTCAGTCACTAGCTGTCTTTGTTTCTTTAATTTTTATCAGTATGTTGTCAGATGGTTTTATCAAATTTGTTGTGTTCCTTTTAAGTAGGAAGCCCTTGTTGTTGTCATTGTTTATTTATATAAGATATTCAGGTGTTAATTGTTGTGTAGATAAGATAATTAAAGAAGCCCCACAGGTGAAAGGCTTGTAGTGTTTGTAAATGAAAAGATCCATTCTGCACAGAGGGAACCAAGCTGAGATTGTGTAGAACAGAAGTGACTGTAACAGCTGGTAGGCCCAGGAAAATTCATGTTGTGTTTCTGATTTCAATAATGAAAAATTATTGTCAGTAGGTACCGGTAGGGATTCTCTCTCTCTCTCTCCCCCTCTCTCTCTCTCTCTCTCTCTCTCTCTCTCTCTCTCTTTTAGATTTTGGCTGAGTGAGGCTGAAAAAAATTGGCTAAAATTTTGTACATCAGACTAAGGACTTTCCTTCTTTTTGCTTGTGGGGAAGGGACAAATATGTTGTCACCCCAATCCTGGATAGTGTGTGTGTGAGTGATTTGCTTCTGTAAGTGCATGAAATAAGCAGCATTTCAAAAGTTTTGAAATTCAGAATCAGATGTCAGATCCTAACGGTTGACCCAAAAAAAATGCTAGGGTTGTCACTGGCAGGTTTTTGCTAGAGTTGGTTGGGAAACTGGAAATACAACATTTTTTCCTAGCGAGGCCTTTAGGTAATGAAAAGCCAGAATTGTTGTCTTGCTGGATAAATGATTACTGTTCTACATTTGATAGTGTACAAAAACTAATGTTTGTTTCTGACGCCTAGTCACAACAAACATATCAGCACCCCTCAATTGTCCGGTTGGTTGGGCAGTTCAAAGAGAAGTGTGTCTAATGAGGTACAAAGTCCAGGCTGGGCAAACTTCACATTTTTTCTTTCATCCATTAGAGTTACCGGAATGTGCAAGTTTGATATCGAGAGACCAATTCATTACACATCAGTGTCCTAGCTTAGTACATTACACTTTTACAGCATATCTGTGGCCATTGTGCTATTATCTGCGATGGCCATGCTAAATTGAGAACCATTACCACTTATTTTCAAGCTGTGTAACGGTACTTTACTACTAATTGCTAGTGAATACTATACTTGTGCCAGATCGTGAAATGTTTGCAGTGGTTTTATTTTGCTGTAGGATGTTTTGACAGTATTTCTAATTCACATTTAAACATTCTATAGTACAATATATTACTAGTCATACAAGGAAGCAAGGTATCTGCAGTGTTGTGATTGAAACTGTGAAAATAAAGCCACTGCGAAAGTTTCATGATTTCTAATCAATGTTGGCCATATATAATCCATCTGTTGACCATTCTCAATGCACAAGTCAGACTTCCTCCCATGGGTACATACATGTACATATATACACCATCTGGTCTGGTCCAACACAACTAGGCCCAGAGTAATGTCATCGCATGTATCACATCAGAACAGTTTTCTTCCCTGTGCTAAATCGTGAATGTGAAAACAAAAGTATATTGTTTATGAATGTTATAATCATGGGGTATGTTACATGTACTTTTGGGTACTGATGTATTATTTTGAGTGGAGATGTGTGTATATTCTGTTTGTCTGGACAGAATAGGTTGACAGCACGTGGGTGAGGGAAGATTGACAGGCAGAAATCAAAGGTGTCAGAATCTGGCCAGGGAAAAATGGCATTATCCTCTCTTGACTTAACCCCTTGAATTTTCAGTCACTCAAAGCATTCAGTGACTGTGAAAAGGGCAATCTTCAAAAATTCTAGTACATGTATTTTTCTTAGGACTTTGTGGTCCAGGTTGATGATTAAAACCAGTGTTTAAATTGATCAGGCCTAAGGATGTCCCACTGCCACTGCCAGAACTAATGAAACTGAAAGTGAAGTGAAGACAGCAGCTGTTGACAGACATGTTTACATGGACATGTTTGTTGTCCTCTTGTTTCAGCACTGTCTAGGTGCTGGGGAAAAATAAAACACAAAATTTTGGACACTGTATTCTGTTATTTCTGTATTCTCTCCACAATGTCAGTGGTGCTGTCACTTCAAATATGAATAGAGTCCTGTTACTGTTCATACATTACAGAGAAAAATGGTAGCCTGGGTACCATCCTGGTTAGTTTACGTCCGCTCCCACAGTGGTTGGTAGCGACTGTGGGAGCGGACGTAAACTAACCAGGATGGTACCCAGGCTAGAAAAATGGTATGCTGCATTTCAATTTCATATGATACCTTAGACATTACAGTAGACTACACAGGGCTCGAAATACTTTTTTCAGCCAGGTGGCGCATGTTGCCACCTGAGTCAAAAGCAGGTGGCGCCATCAGTATTCAAGTGGCAACACTTCCAAGTTATCATTTTCTTCAAATCTGCTACTTATATCTATTACGTTTTCTTCTAGTTAACTACTTAAGTTTTATGTTATAAAATAAAGTAATGTAAAGAACACAAAAGCTCTCAAACAACAATGTTTTAATAAAGAATGCCACCTTTACATCACTTCATCACAGGGCTGCCGCCGTGGGAATGCCACGCCTCTACATGGCGGCACACTTATGCGGGTGGTGTTACGTGCGCCATGTTCTTCGTTTGCGCAAGGATAATGTTACTCTCATCTGCCAAATAAACATACCCCCCGGAATAAACATACCCCCCGGACAAATCTTCAAAATCTAATAAAAAATGGTATTAGCTCCCTTGATTTGGAAAAAAAATTGGGCATAGGTTCCCCGGATGACCCCTAACCGGGGGCCAACGGTGCTTCCACAAGTTCAACAAGTGAAAAATACATGATACAAATTGTACATGTACTTATTACCTGGAACTTGGAGCAAGTATTCCTAAGGTGTTACGGACATAATTAATATATACCAAACTTTTTAACCCAATCATATTTCCCAAACAAAATCACATATTGACACAGCTGAACAAATAAAAATGTGATTATGTCTATAAACTCATACTACTAAAAAAAAAATTTAGAGACACTCAATAAAGAAAGTAAGAAAGAAAGAAAGCATGCTCTTAATATCTGATTCTCCCAATTGTAAAAGCCCCCACAGCATCCAACCGCACATTCATAGAAACAACATTATATTCTGACACTAGAAACCAATAAATTCGGAAAATTTCACGGTAATGTTTACAAATTAACCTTTTAAAAATACGAGTGATTTTTTATTTCTGTAGTTGCCGAAAAAATTTTTTTCATGCGTGTAATACTAGGTACATGTATCTTGGACGCTTGGATGCTATCTTCACCTTTGACCACATTGCTGGAAGCAGCGTCGGCCATTTTCATTCTGTCTTTCGAGCTGTTTTTTCCGACAAATTTCAACCGTTTTAACATTTTACGGCCTCAGAAACTCATATAACGACGAAAACAAGTCGTAGTTGTTATTTTCATGCGTAAAATTTCTTCTGGGGATGGATTATTTTTCCGCCGAGCCGCCGAAAACTTAGCGTCGCATGCGGTCGGTCGGGCGGCCGGCAGGATTTTGTATCGGCGCGCTTTGCATGTAAACAAGGACAGTCGGAGTTGTTTACATCAAAATTGTGTTGTGAAACGCCAGCGAGGTGTCTGATTTTCTACCAATGAGAACGTTTTCTTTGTGGCGTCATGGCGAGATCGACAATTTATCGACAATTCACAAGATTGTGCCGACAATGGGGCCCGATCCATGCGATTAGCGGCTCGATCCACGCAAATTATAGGTGGCGCACTGCGCCACCTGAGTTTAGGAATAAGTGGCGCCAAGCAAAATCAGGTGGCGCCGCGCCAGTGCGCCACCGGGTATTTCGAGCCCTGACTACAGTTATAGTATGAGTTACAATTCATAGAAAATTGACATGTTGTTCTATCAAAATTTTACGTCTTGTAATGTTGATTTTGACATCCAAAATTGCAAGTGCCATGTTTTGATGTAAATGGCCATAATTGGTCACATGACACACCGATTCTGCCCTGACAGTTACTGAGATTACAGATGAATCATCACAGGATAAAATGGTCTGATCTGGGATCAGCAGGCTGCTAATTATGATGCTAATTATGATGACGACATGAAAAAACACACAAGGAAAACCCTGACATCCGTCCCCTGGGTCTGAACCCTCATGGTGGTGATTCAGACATCAACATGACAGATCAATAATAACAGACAGCCTTCATTGTATATTCATACCCTCATAGGCTAAGTTCAGGCATATGGATAGACATTTGTACTGATGTACATACACTGTACATTGACATTTGACTTCTAATACAGTATAAACTATTGAATCTGAAGAATAGGTTCTAAAACTACTCTTTATTGTATATGGTTTTGTCTTCTCATCTCAGTCATAATATATTGAATATTTAGGTTGAGATGGGCTTGGTTGTCAAAATGCACATTATGATAGGATTTTTCAGTATTCCATCTTTCAAAAATCATGACACCAGGAAAATGTCTTCCTTGTATGACTACAGAACTGTTTCAACCGAAATTTACACCAAGGAAAATTCACAGCGAAAGGCTCGCGATTTAGAAATTAGAGTACAAAATCTGCATACTAAATGGGACTCATTGCAATTGGGAGTCATGATGAAGTCCTTGTTGCAGGTAAAGTGGAGGGAAAATCAGGACAAATTGCCTGATGAGGACTCAAGAGGAGATGTGCTAAGCTTGTTTTATCACCAGCAAGGAGCGAGGATGTTAGGCGTAAGAAAAAAATGTTGGGTTTCCTGTTTCAGTTCTGAAAAAAATTTAGCCTCCGTAGCAGGCTTATAGAACTAGGGGGTTTGGTGGTCTTTGGCTGTTTTCTGATTTTCTGATGAGGGGTTAATTCAACCAGGCCAGCTATGTTGTCTATATGCAATCAGAAAATAGCACATAAAAGCTCCCAAAGACCCTGAAGACCCCCCAAACCTCCATTTTTTGGCATGCTCTGGAGGCTAGAAAAAATTAGGGTTGGTAGGTTTTTCTTTGCTTTTTTTTATTAGATTTAGACTTAGGAAATCCTCATGCAAGTATATATATAGAGGATTGCCAGAGGACACTTATAAGTTATATTTTCAATATCAGTGCTGGAAAACCGATTGTACAGACTTTTATGACCCAGGTCTCAGATCATGGAGCCAGAAAAGGTTGATCGGCTCGAAAAATTTATGTCCCTTGCAGTGGTCCACACAAAAAAAGGCTAGGGCCAGCAGTTTTTCCTAGGGTTGGTCGGGAAACAGGAAACACAACATTTTTTCCCTAGGCCTACAGTAAGTGTGTTTTATCACCAGCGAGGAGGTTGTTACTGAAAATGTGCACATCACAGCACACAGGATCAATCACGGCTCAGAACCAGTTAGCACAGCAGCACATCATGCATACATGGGTGTATGTTAGAAATCATCATTATAACAGTGGGAATTCCTATAACACCATGATATAGTGAAGGGTTTTATTACCGCATGGGTAGGATGAAGGTTTGAACAAACATTCGTCTAATTTTCGAAAGGAGTTGGACATGCTCCATATTTCACAAATAGAACCTTACATTTTTCTTAGTTACACTTACACAGTTACTTTTTACACAGTTACACAGTTTCAATTTTTTTTTTCAGTTCAGCCAACCATACTGCTTGTTGCTTTCAGGTATGGAGGCATTGATTTGGGTTTGTCTGTGGGTTTGTGTGTATGCCTGTCTGCACATCATGCTTACCTGGGTGTATGTTAGAAATCATAATTATAACAGTGGGAATTCCAATAACACTATGATATAGTGAAGGGTTTTATTACCACATGGGAAGGATGAAGGTTTGAACAAACATTCGTCTAACCTAATAAGAAAAGTTTGAATCTTTACTTCTGGATAAAATAAGAAAATAATGTCAGACGTTTCAGACGCCGTCCGGCATCTTTCATCAGTGAAATATTCAAAATTGCGGTAGAACTCGGAACGGCACCGTTAATTCTAAAAGTATTTATGTTCTAAATAAACAAATAATAAGTTAGCAACAAGCGTTCTATAGATTCTATATACAATACACATGGTAAAGTATTAACTAATGTAATGATAAAGATAAGTGAGTCCCTAGATATGCTGTAAAGTAGAATCCCATGTACTTGAAAGTTCAACTCTAAGTCCTCCCTTCCTGTTGAGTGATGGTTTATAAAGTCTTTCATAAATCGCCTCCTTGACTCCACGCTCAAACCAGCGCGCCTCCCGGTCCAAGATGTCCGTTGATTCAAGATGAAAAGAATGTCCTTTATGTTTGTCCAGATGGTGCCATATGGCCGAAGAAAATCCACTGTTACTGGCCCTGCAGTGTTGCTTATATCTTTCCTTGAGCGGCTGACTGGTCTCCCCGATGTACGTTTCTTTGCATTGATGATCTTCACATTTTAGTCTGTAAATGACATCCGATTTCACACAGTTTTTAAGTTTGTCCTTTGGATGAAACAACATCTGTCTGAGAGTGCGACATGGTTTGAAGTTGGTGGCGATGTTGTAGTTGTGTAAGATACGTCTTATCTTCTCCGAAACTCCTTGGATGTATGGGATGGAAATGTTGACTGTTTTAGTCCTGTCTAACTGTGAGTTTCTTGACGTCTTCTTAGATGAGTCGGAAGGCTTAAGTGCTTTGTTAAAAGTCCATTGTTGATATCCACACTTGGATAGAGCTTTCTTGAGGTGAGTATGTTCCTTGGCTCTGGCTTCAGCCGAAGTAATCAAGGTGTCTGCTCGATGAAACAAGGTTCTTATCACACCAAGTTTCTGTTCCAAGGGATGGTGAGAATCAAAGATGAGATATTGATCGGTGTGAGTAGGTTTACGATAAACCTCCACCTCAATGTGACCGTCTGTCTCTACATGTAGTTTGGCATCCAAGAAAGGTAGTGTGTTATCTTGACTGGTCTCCTGAGTAAAGCTGATATGTCTGAAACGTCTGACATTATTTTCTTATTTTATTTTATCCAGAAGTAAAGATTCAAACTTTTCTTATTAGTATTATCCTGGATGATTAATCTTCACAATCGTCTAACCTATTTTTCGCAAGGAGTTGTACATGCTCCATAAATTGAACCTTACATTTTGTTAGACAGCTTTGAAGTTTTTTTTTTTTTTCAGTTCAACCAACCGTACTGCTCGTTGCTTTCAGCAATTCAGGTGTGGAGGTATTGTTTTGGGTTTGTGGATTTGTGTATGCTTCTCTGGACAGAGTAGGTTGACAGCACCTGGGTGGGTGGGTGTTGATCGACAGGCAGAAAGACAGATCATCAAAAGGTCAGACACAGGAAATGAGGCAAACTGGAAGATACCAAAATCTGGCCAGAAGATCTACATGGGAGAATTCAGGAAGCTCAGGATTGCATGAGCGACCCTCCAAAACTGTACAGTTTCTATTCATGTCATACAATCTCTTTAGTTGTTCACCAATAATTTATAATAAATGCTCAGAAACCCAAAACACTTCCAGGGAGTCTGAAATCAATTTCTTGTTCAGATTTGAGTACTTGTAGACATTATACATGAATTGTGCAGAATTCTTGACGTGTTCAATTTTCTCACTGCACCTTGTTGAGAAAATGATTACCCAAGAAATACGTGACTCTGCAATATTGGACGGTCAGGGTATTTTACTGCTCAGACCATGCAGTAAATTTCACCGGCCATTAGTAAAGAAAAACAGCATCTTCATCTTCATCTGGGGTTTCTTTCGAACAATCCCGCAAGGGGTATCACTGGGGGGGATCGGAGCCTGCACTACTTCGGCAGGTAACTTGTTCCACTCACGTATAGAGTGGGGGGTGGGGGAGAAAAATTTAAACAATCTTGTGGTTGCGGGGATAAGGTGATATTTCAAGGCATGGCTACCTCTGGTGCGTCACTGAATCTAGGATGAAGTACAAGAAATAGCCATGTTGGACATAACATTTTATAGTTAAGAAAATTAGAAAATTATTCTTGTTATGTGTTCTTTGATATCTTTTCAATATTATAAGCATGTTATACAGAATGATATACAGATAAAGCAATACAGATATTTTTTATTCTTCCTGGGATCTGGAGTATATTCACAATTTTTACCATCAATATTAATATTTAGATTGTAATCACTACATTTTTTTAACATCTGATTCTTGTGGTCTTATTTCATTCTCCAAGTAGATGTCATAGATTTTTGTTAAAACAACCATATGGTAAGAACAGATGCACCAAGGCCTTCAGCTAGCCATGCCAGGAATGACTGGGTACGTCGACAGGGGTTTAAAGTTATGATAAAATTTCTATGTATAGCTGGAGCTTGTGTGTTGCCTAACTTGCCTCTGGGACAAATGAATGGGAAAAGGACTCTCTCGACCAGCCATCACAAACTATTAAAGGTCATATTATGACAGGGCTCTCCCCAAGCAATGAAGCAAGGGTGCTCCCCCTCTCCCCAAAATCCTAGTACCTCTCCCAAAATGTTCAAATTTAGGATTTTCTCTTGGTATTTCCATGAAAATTCACTGATTTTTCATCAACCGATTAGGGAGCACCTCTGAGAATTTCTGTGGAGAAACCTTTGCTACATACATGTAGTAATACATGTAATAACTGTATGATTATGCCTGGCCATATGAAATCAAAACAGCATAATTTTTCTTCAATGACACATCACTTAACATGAATTATGTTTATGCCACAATTTCTGACATGCAGCAATGTAAAGAATGGTACGGTGGAAGTCTCCGGGCTAAGTGATTTTGTCTTGGCCAATTTTGGTGCACTCATCTGTGCATCGGAAATTGTCGTCCACATCATTTGGTAACTGAAAAACAGTAGACTTGTTGACAGAGTACCACTAGCTAGTTGCTGGAATAGTAATATGAATATAGTTTCACGTCTAGAACTATAGAAGCAGTTATACTTACATCATCTATGCATTGCACAGTGAATTGAGTGATTATCTCTGGGTATGGAAGTATTGTTTTGGGGGGCTGATTTGGGCATTTTGTCCAATACAGCACAGGATAATCATTGTTGACGTAGAAATGTCGAAGTTAATGTCAGCATGAATATAGGATTCAAACTCCAACCTCTTGGTCCAGGGTTGCTAACCATTGGATTACACATGCTACTCATGATGGTAACATCTGTGTCCATAATATCACCAGGGTCCATGATATCGCCACCTTGAGAAACAGTGTGCTTAAAGATATTTTTACTCCAACATACCCTAGGTATGTACATTTGATGTGTGAAGGAGTGCATACCAAAAGTATGTTGCAGTAAAAATATCTTAAAGCACACTGTTTCTCAAGGTGGCGATATTATGGACCCTGGTGATATTATGGACACAGATGTTACATGTAATTTCAGTATTTACCTACAAATACAAAAAAATTGTAGGCAGTACTTTGAATCTTAATGTGCGATGCGTAGCTCTGATATGATATGGACATCACGTCTGTCTCTCCTCAGATCAGCATGCAAAATTCCCCGCCACCGGGGTCCAATTAACCAGGGGGCGATCTTTCTACTCCGCTGACGGCACTCAACATCGATTTGTTGTTCTGAGCTCCATGTAGTGATGTACATGGCTGCTCATGCTTAAACTGTGTTACTAATGCTGCATACCTAAACCCAATTTTAGGTTCAGTTCCGGACTTGTAAGTCCGGACCTAAACCCATGGCAAATACAAATTTGCATGTTGGCAACCTTGCAATGTTGTCTGGGTGAAACTTTGGCCACATAACATGGAGGCCAGTACTTGATGATGCCCGATGGCAATGTTTTCTTCATTTTGCAGCAAAGATTTTGCAATCTACGGAAGGTTTTAGGTGGTTTGGAAAGAAAGGGGGTATGTGAAACGGTCTTAGTCCGGACTCGGTTCTTGACTTTTAGTTTTTTTTTGACTTGAACCTAAACATTCTTACAAGTCCGGATCCAAGTCCAGTGAACCGGTATGCAGCACTATGTGTTACACACATTACACTATTTACAGACAAGAACTGCTGCATACTGATTTACCTTCTGTTTTAGATATGCTCAAGGGTTGGGAGTTACAATCATGCTGCTATCAATTTTGACATTTCTATGTCAACAACAATAATTAGCCTGTGCTGTGTACTGTTATGCAAAAATATATTCATTTTTCCAATATAAAGATATATAATGCTTTACATCCAAAATCTAGCAATTCATGTCATATTAAAAATATTGTATTTGCAGACAGATATTCTGGCAACCTGTAAATGCTGTATGCAATTTTACAGCTGACAGAAAATTCTTGGCCTGGCTGACTACCAAAACTCTGTATGCAACTGGTTGATTGCTGAGTGGGTAAATGGCCCATTCTTGAGAGTGATCATCTGTCAATGTCTGTTTTATAAAATGCAGGTTGTGGTGAATATAAAAAATGCACTTCTCTTTATCAAATGTACTGATATATGTACTGATAAATATTTGTAATGAGCATGTGCACCTGCGCGAAACCTGTACATAATGTGTTGTGCATAGCACTTCGGCAGAACGCCTCATATGCATTAAAGCTTGTATTCGCGCATATAAGGTTAACATTCCGACAGTAGTTTCCGATATGTTGGAAAATATGTCATCTGCAACAGAAAAAAAATTCTCATGCAACGTTGACCAAACATCCAAAGAAAACCGTGAAAAATCTGGGTTCTGTGCAGGCGCAGTATGTTTTTCCGATATGCTTTTTAATGTATTTGTCATGTCATGTCACAATGAATCCATGATGTCATACATTTCCTGGCTATCCATGTTTGGCAGATCTGATTTGTATCTGATGTGTGTTGAGTGAAATCCGACACTCTGTGAGGCTTTTGAAAGAAAACCATTAGTCCATAATAATGCACATCTATATATCTTTGTTAAAATGACAGTTTCATTGGCTTGATAATAGGCTGCCATCTGCCCAGAAAAGAAGGTGTATTACTACTAAGTGTTATATGGCAGTTTATGAATGTATCAAATGTACCACAGTTCTAACTAGCATCACAAATAAATGCATACAATCTTTGTTTTGGAACTTGATCAAGATAAGTAAATTTGAACAGTTCATTTTTGTTGTCAAACCACATCTTTACATAACTTAACATAGTATCAGTCTCTCGGGTACATTAGGCATATCCTGCACCTGAACTGTTGTCAGAATAAAAACGTCTAAAACTTGAGTAAAAGCCTTTAATTGTACTTTGTTTAGAACACACGTAAATCAAGCCCTTTGCTGTATCAAGGTCAAGTTATTCTAACAGAGTAACAACCTCTGGTTTTCATGATCATTACTGGGATAATAAGTACAGTCATGTACAGTTCAACATTTTTCTTCAAACGTTATTTTCACGCTCATTTTTATCCCTGGCCATATAAATCAGTAACATACTGTAGCAGAACCCAGAGAGAATGAATTATACGGGGATCACATCAGGGTTTTAGTAGTGTGAAGGGCTCAGAGTGCCAGTAAATGCTGAAAAATCATTCAACAAACTAGCGCAGACTTTTAGTACATCAATTATGTTCGAACTGCTAACATAGAACTTATGAATGTACATAACTGTATATAACGTTTTTCTTGCGATTTTCTAAGATGACCAACAAGAATACTAGTAATATCCAAGCAAATTTACCTGTGACATTTATACTTTTTATTACAGTGGGAAAAAAAATTATCATATGATATGGCTTTTTTTGCATTTTTTTGCACACTATGAAGCCACCAATAAATTAGCCTCTGTAGCAGGCTTATTGAACTGGAGGTTTGGTCACTGGTCTTCGGCTGTTTTCCGATTAGCCCAGTTTTAAAAAACGGGGGTAATTCAATACATGTATATGCAATCAGAATATAGCACATAAAACTAAAAGATCCCAAAGACCCTGAAGACCCCCAAAACCCCCAGTTTTTGGCATGCTGTGGAGGCTACCAATAAATCTGCTTGTAGATAATCACAACAAAAATAACTCCTCCTGTGTCTGCTTTATTAAACTCACTTAGAAAAATAATTACATCATGCAGGCGATTAATCACAGATATAGAGTCTTGTCAGGTTTGATAAATAATTTCTGAATAACAACAATACTTAAGGCTAATGTAGGTTAATTCCCGAAGGAAATGCTGTACATGATAAATAGGATGTATTCTTTGCATGTTTGATCTTTGTCCGGCCGGTAGTGTACTCTACTGATTGTCTTCTACAATTTTCATGACAGTGCCTATATATAGTGCCTCGAGTCTCTACTCTCAGTCATTTTTCTTTGTCCAAGAGTAGGGAACTAACACCATGTGACTTAAGTTTTTTTCTAAAAGCGAAATAAGAAATACAGGTATGGAGGTTTGATTTATATACATATATTGCTTCATATTTTTAATTTTAAAATCAGTGTTAAAAGGTACCGGTAACTCCTCAAATGATAACCCAACACACTTATCAAGGAGAGCAAGGGCGACCCTGTGTGTTTGTCCATAAATGCGAGCTGTAGCAAAGATGCATTTCACTAGTTGTAGCTATTGATAAAGCATCATGCTTCACCTCAGTTCAAGATGACTGCTTTACCTTTTTACTGGTATATGCTTAACAACTTCTGTTGCAGATTGACATTGACTGACCTTGACAAACTTTCTCCCCACCCCCCAGGTTATATGTCTCGCCCGCCCGCTCCCCCACCCCCACCCACACCCACAAGAACACCAGCCCCTACACAAGACAGTTTCTTATTGAACTTAGACCAACGTTTGGTTACATGTCATCCTCCAGTACTTACTAGGTAGTAGATGCATATTAACTGACTTGACTTGTTTCCTCTGCAGGTTATATGTCTCGCCCGCCCGCTCCGCCACCCCCACCCACAAGAACACCAGCCCCTACAAGTGGGTCCGGCAGGACTTCGAAAAGTCCAGCCCTGAAGTCGACTCCACAAGACAGAGTCTCTTATTGAAACTAGACGAATGTTCCAGAGGTAACACAACTAGTCAGCCTAAGTGCTGTGGGTGATTTTATAAGAGTTGTGTGCTCTCTTGACTTTTATTCCAGATCAGAAGAACTGATTGATTCCTATGATGTTAAGCTCCCTTTTCCACTAGACATCGATTGCTGGGTGTCAAAAGTAGATTTTATAAGACGAACTTGATTTCATAATTGGTATATGATGCAAGAACAAAACACGAAAATACAGATACAAAAAGTAGTGGAAGGTACTTGAAATGCCTGACAGTTTTCAAAATGTATCCAGTTGCTTGAGCAACAAATTCCTTGCGTAAAACACACAAAAATTTGTTCTTTATCTGTGAAATTCTGTCAAATCGTTGGTCACCCAGAGGTTGCAGCCATAGTGGAAAGGAGGTGTGACCAGTTAGGCTATTGTAAGAAGATAAGATATGGAACAAGACAGCTGGAATTTACATGTATCAAAAACATGTCCCACCCAAATCATCATTTAAAATAACTAGAAACCTCCGCCTTTCAAATTTGATTTTTTGCTGTCTTGCTCCAATATTTTGTTTGTGACATTGGCCATGACTCAATAACCAAACATGCATTCATGAGAATTTCAATCAGAATGTCATAACATGTAAATTCAGACGTTGACATTGCATCTTTGTTTAATCCTAACTTTTCTGTCTTTTATGGTGTGAATTTTATAGCATTTTACTTTCTAAGTCAGTGAAACACTTAAAGCATTGACTGTTTTTGTTAATTTTTATCTGTGTGTGTTTAATGTGTGAAAATGCAAAAAAATCTATGCTTTGAATTTCATACATGTAGCAAAAGTTGTGCTTTTTCATTTTCTGTGCTTTTCTTTTCTGTGAAAACTCAAACAGTTTTTTACTTATTCCTTTCTTTTTTCACGTCCTTTCTTTTCTTCCCTCACTTCTGCCTTGCCACATCCACCTACGGACACTTCAGGTAACTATACAAATTTTCCTCCATCATTTTATTATCGTTGTCTTTCTTCCAGGGTATGTTTATAGTCCAAATGTATCGAGAAACTCAAATGACACAGTAGCTAGTTTAAGTCCCATTGACGAGGCAAGGCCCCCTAGCCCCACCATACCTCAGATCAAGCAGCAGCTGAGAGATATACGTACTATTACTGGTGAGTACTGCCATGCAAAAAAGTATTGCCTGATAATACAAAAAACGCTGACTGACAGTGCAATTTTCATTATCAAGACTATTAGCATTTAGACTTACTGTTTAGAAAATTTGACATACTTCATGTCATATGTCACTCATTGTATATATATGACATGCCAGTCAATTTTAAATAAAACTGATACTGATACTGATATCTAACCCTGCCTGGTATACATTTGTATAGTATTATTTAGTATATATCCTAGGCAAAAGTGCAATTTTGTTTAGCCTAAGGACCCAAGGTATTGTGTTACGCAATTTGTGTACTATTTGTTCTAAGATATACTTGTACATGCACTACAGATACATGTATGCTAACTGAGAGTTCCATGTTCCTCCTCCTGTCACCATCAGCTTCGAAATGGTCGTCTGCCAGCTCCCCCTCCAGGTCAGGAACCCTCACACCCAGGTGGGTTTGTTTGTTTGTTATATGCACAACCAGTAAACACAACAGTTTTCTACAGTAAGTACAAGCTGAAAAAGACTGTACTAAGATTGAACGGAATCACTCACACCAGAAAGGTCCCCTACTCTTCAATAAGTGCAGTGGGATCTTGCTGGAGGTGTGGCTCTCCTGAAACACGGGGGCTCCAGCTTTACGCCCTGTCCAAGAGGATGTCACTAAATGAGGCTGTGTACAGTACTCATTGTCACGAGTCAATTCAGGAAATACTAGTAGGTTATGAAGTGCCTTCCAATGTCATGCAAGGCATTCGAACCCAGAACAAACAAAGAAACCTCTGCAAACATTTCAAAATAAACAGTAACCAACAGTTTGTTCCAATGATGTTCCACAAGGACAAAAGAACCACGAACATTTAAAAATTAATAGAAAATGACAGTTTGTTTCAATGAAGTGATCATCATGAAAACAAAACCACCACGAACATTTCACACTTTCCAGTAACTGAGACAGTTGGAACAAAGCTTAAACATTACAACTATGGATTCTGCCAACACAGATAGTAACTGAATTTATTCCTTACCCATCCCCACCCTCCCTTCGGCAGCACTCCTCTGGACGAGTCGTTCCTGAGACGTAAGGAGAGCGACGACGCAGACGACGAAGACGAGGACAGCTACAAACTCCAGGACATGACCGACGTACAGGTCATGGCCAGGATTCAGGAGGAAAGTAAGTCAACAAAGCAAGCCGCTAGGGCGCCCAAACTCACACCACTTCTTCCCCAACACAACAGCTACCTACCATCCAAATTTCATTTCCCTAGCATGTCTACATCATGAGATATAAAAGCAAATAACAGCAACAAACTCCAGGACATGACCGACGTACAGGTCATGGCCAGGATTCAGGAGGAAAGTAAGTCAACAAAGCAAGCCGCTAGGGCGCCCAAACTCACACCACAGTCATTGAGTTCTTCCCAAACACAACAGCTACCTACTATCCAAATTTCGTGACCCTAGCATGTCTGGATCATGAGATATAAAAAGTGGAAGTTCCTTCTCGGCAAAGGTAATAACAGCTTCAAACTCCAGGACATGACCGACATACAGAATTCAGGAGGAAAGTAAGTCAACAAAGCTGAAGCTCACACCACTTCTACCCAAACACAAGAGGTACATACCATCCAAATTTCGTGAGGCCAGCATGTCTACATCATGAGATATAAGTCAACAAACAAAGAAATACACACAAATAACAGCTACAAACTCCAGGACACGACAGATGTACAGGTCATGGCCAGGATTCAGGAGGAAAGTAAGTCAACAAACAAACAAACAAACAAAATAAACAACAGCACAACACAGTGGTCAGGTAGAACTGAAAATCTGCTCCACCATTAGAAAGATTGATTGAAAAAGATTGAAAAAGTTGAATGTATTACACTTTGATATTCATTTTTACTAATTGATTTACTAATTGGGACACCCTGGCTTCTTTGTAAGCCAAATAAATAAATAAAAAAAATAAATACTAATTGATTGAAAACCCCTTTTCAGGTATCGTTGTGAGTACTTCAAGGCTTCTCTTTAAAATTACAAAACCTATGATCCTAGAACAAGTGTACTGTAAATGCTGACCCTATACTGAATTTATATTTGAAGAGTGATTCTTTTATCCAGGTTCGTTGATGTTAATGCTTCAATCTAAAGTTGATGTTGGAGTTGTACATGTATTCTCTCCCCGTAGCTCTGAGAAAGAGCCAGACTAGCACGCCTACGACGCAAACCCCGCCCGGGGGCGGGCGCGAAAACTCGCCGAGAAACAAGTCCTCCAACAGCAAGGAGAACGTCCCGCCCCACCAGGGGCAAGGAGGGAGGGAAACCAACATGGACAAAATCCTCAAGTCCGCTCGCGCGATCCTCGAGTTCGGACACCAGGTGGAGATGAGGGGCGGATCGGCGCCAGACGTGCTCGAGAGCAATTTTCTCGCCAACGAAACGTTCCCAATCCTCGAGGAGCTGCAGTCTCAGAGGAAGGACAAGTTTAGACCCTACGCCGGCGAAGGCGCGAAGCCCGTCGTCGGCGTAGAGCTTTTCAAGCCGAAGCCTATCGTATCTAGCAAAGTTGCAGGCCCGAAGAGTTCTACTACTGAGCCGAAAATGGGTCTAAATGCAGCTATCACTGAAGAGAAGAGCCGCCTAGAGAAGAATACCGGTACTGCATGTAGGGAGCTTGACAGCACTGATAAAGTAAGCAAGCAAATGATAGAAAGTAATGCCCAGATGGAGAAAGAAATGGAAGAAATGAGCAAGCTGGAAACCGGTGAATTTGTTAACGAGCAAGTGCCAAACCTTAAGCATGACCTGGTGAGGAAACGCCTTTTTGAAGACGATAATTTGGAATGGGGAGTGAAACAAAAGGCAGAAGAGGTTGAAGAAGCTCAGAGGAGGGCTACAGAGCAAGATGACATGTCAGAGTTGACACTTGAGGTAGCCAGGGCTACAGAAATGATTGAGAATATGCTGAAAGCAGAAGGTAAGTACAAAGAAGCTGACAGCAAAAGTTACGAGATTAGCAGGAAGATAAATGAGAAGACACAAGCTGATCGAAAGGAAAAAGGGTCGAAGTTTGTGGAGGTCATAGGCCAGGAGGTCACAGGCCAGCATAACAAGCAAGACACTGAAGCTAAGAAAGCAGAAATGCAAGAAGACAGCACCGCGTACAAAGTAGCCGAGAAGGTTGCCAGGGCATTCCAAGACGGAGACCAAGAACCGAACGTGTCAGAGGTCACTCCTCAAGTTAAAGATAGTGTAGTAGAACTAGAAGTGCCAAATACTATGATACAAGAAGCAAAATCTGGTCATGCACAGGAGGATGGCCGCCAAGATGTAGCAGAAACTTCAGCTAAACAAGCGCCGAAACCAAGGAATAAGTTCTTCTCAGGAGACCATGTACCCACTCCGGAAGAGTTAGCAAACCTTGATGACTCGGTACAAGCCGTGCCCGAGAGGTTTCTCGCACGGAGCCCTCGGGAAGACGACAACAACACACCCGTTCTTAAAGACAAGAAACCAGTTCCCCAAGATGCTGACTTCGCTCCTCCAGACACAAGCAAGCTGCCGGAGAGTTACTTGAAGCTTAAGCAACTGCTTGACCAGGGAGTGGAACTGGATGAGGCAGATCTGAGCTTGATCGCAGGAGCGAAAGAGTCATCAGAAGGAGGCACAAAGCTTGGACACAAGACTAGCAACTCCCAGAAGATGAACACAGCCAAGCAGAAAGGCAGCAGCGACAAGGCTACTCCCACAAGAAACCTGCCAGCCAGCAAGGCAATGCAATCCCAGCTAAGGAAGTCAGCACTCGGTGCCAGTCAACGATCTCTACCATCTCCAAGGACTCAAGTATCCACAGAGCAGCATGTAAGAAGAGTAGACAGTCCACAAGAGTGTGCCGGATCGTCGGATGACGGCAGCCTCGGTTTCTCGCGTGACGATCGCAGCTACCACTCGCTGCCACGGATGTCGACACCGCGAAGGAAGGGATCAGGCTCCACGGACAAGCCTCTGCTCACCCAGAACCTCCTGCAGAAGCGATTCCTCGAGTCCAACGGCTACGACGGCGGATCCCAGCAGGAAGAAGCAACGAAATTCCAGGCGCTTCCAGAACACAGCCACCTGGCCAAGTGGCTGAGCACCCAGAACACCCCGAAACACTTACCAGGGAGCTTGGACCGCAAAAGCATGAAGGCTGCACGCTCGAGCAAACCAGAAGACGCCCGCAGCTCGAAGTCTGACATGTACCCCATGACGTCGAAACAACGCAGAAGTGGTCTGAAGCCGCCGCGTAGCTTCGGGCTCAGCCTGCACTACCCCATGGCTCACGCCCTGAAGAGCGGGGACCCGGAAGGCTGCCGCAGCCCCGCATCGGACATCCCGAGGGGGACCGCTTCCTCCCGGGAACGGCGCACGTCTGAGACGGGAGAGGGGTACAAGACGCCGAGTTCAGACAACAGCGGCAGCCTTCTGCACGTGGACGACGTGAAACTGGTGGCACGGCTTCAGGAAGAAAGTAAGCGAGCGTGCGTACGCGTGTCGATCGGGCGAATGTATTGGGACATCTGTGGCTGCCAGTCCGTGCTCATGCTTGACACTCACTACTGTTGTACAGGCCTTACTTATAACAGCATGGTGACAACAGCCTGACATGTGATATACATGTACTATAGAGCACAAAGCATGCTCATGAACAGCAGAACAGGCCTGATGCAAACCACTAACGACATTGTTGTGCACCTCACATCATCTGTGGTGTCAGACACCTCACTGTAACATGGGCAGTACCAAGTCGAAGGCTTTGTTCTCAGACTCAGATGGTTTTGTGGTGGGTGGGAGGTGATTTTGACAGTTGATTGGTAGGGTGAGGATGCACCTTCTAGAAGTGGCGCAATACCTGATTAAGTACATCATACAATGATGATAATCCCCTCCACTGTTCCCAAAACACTTCCTGGAGATCTGTGAGCTTGAAGGCCACCGAAAATACTTCCCAGAAGTCTGATTCTGAAATCTTGAATTTCTTGTTGAAATTATAGGCCTTCCAACTTTAGATATAAAGAAAAGGATGGGAAAAAGCTCTATGTTTTTCTTTATAGTCATTCCTTGAAATCTGAGAACACTGCAGAGACTTGGTTTTGCCCAACTCTTGTCACTGTTTGAAATGAACTGTACATGTACATGTATATGTGACCTGACTTGTTAACCTGTGTTGCTTCATTGTCAGTTGATCAGGAGACTTTAGTCTGTTTGATTCACGTTTTTTCCCTACTTTGCATGAACTTGACTTGTACCACATGCAGCCTGGACAGCTTACTTTAATGCATCTGTTTAATATAACCCTGCCATTGTTGATGGATGTACTTGTTCTCCATGTATCTGTACATGTTTGAGTGGGTAGAATTATTTCAAGAACCAGGGTTTGTATGCTGTTTCAGATACTTAAAATATGCTCCAAACATGGGGAATTTCTATTACATGATGGCTTCACTTGCAGGGCTTTTATTTGCTGGGAAACTAACTGCAAGTTTTGTAGTGCTGTTCTTGTATACAAACCCTGGTATTTTAATCACAAATGGACCTATATGTATTTTCATGTTCTGACAACCATATATTGCAGAAAGTACATAGAAAATAGACAAATTTTACCTATGTATTTCATTACTCAATTCTCCCCAGTCTGTTTAGTATGTGCAGAGCTCTAATTCCCACTTCTTGGCTTGTCTTTTTTCTTCAGGTTTACGCCAAGAACTATCTCCAAGAAGACTATCATGTAAGTGGAATTAGCATATTCAAGTAAAGGACATGGGGAAATCACACATTTCTAGTTTAGTGACTGAGCTTTGGGTTTGTGTGTATGTACTGACAGAGTAGGTTGGCAGCACATGGTTGGGAGAAAGATTTAATATTAGCTTTGGTTAGTCTTGATGACTGTAACATCTGGCCAAACCACTTCAGTTTCTGTCTGAATGTATTGAAGTACATCAAGTTGATGATGGTTAGACATACAGGTAAACAATATTCAAAGACAAATCAAACTCTACTCCTGAATAGATTATTACGGAGAAACGTCCGGAAGTAATCTCCGTGATTCATCCAGTAGTAGAGTTTGATTTGTCTTTGAAAATCTAAACACATCTCTCTAAATACATGGATGTTTTTTCCTCAGCTCCCAGACAAAGACCGGACACTCTACAGTACGATGACGGTGATCCGTTTCCCGAGGATGAGTACGAATCTCCACGGAACCTGTACTACTCACCGCGCGACTCCCGCAGCTCTTCCCGCTCCCAGTCTCCCCAACGCCACCTCGCAGACTCCCCCAGAAACCAGTCACCAAAAATACAGAGGAAACAATATTATACTAATGGTGAGGCGTTACTTTATAGATCACAGTATTATAGTAATGGTGAGGAGAAAGTCACTTACTAGTAGATTATGATATTATGCTGTTTGTGAGAAGAAAGTCACCTAGATTCATACATACTCACTCACTTTCCAGTTTAATGTTTAATGACAATGGCGATTAGACGTGCTTGCACACTGATGCTGAGGTTTGATGGCAGCCTTCCATTTGCCTCTATCCTGTGGATTCACTTGGAATTTTATCTCTGGTCCATTCTCTGATGTTATCCTCCATTTTTTCTGAAGCCTACCCATATTTCTTTCTCCCTGTACTGTTCTTTGCATGATAGTTTTGGCTGGTCCGTATGACTGACAAGTGGCCATACATGTACCTCTTCAGTTTCTTTACTGTGGTTAGGAGGTCCTCATATGGATGTAAGCTTTCTTGACTGTTAGAAACATTCAGAGGCATCTGGGTTGAAATTACAATTGTAGCACTACCCTTGGACTCCAAGACTCATGTGTTTTTCCATTCTGTCCCCTATAGAAGACAGTAGAAGTGGCAGTAGTAACCTGAGTGGCAGCAACAGCAGCCTGCACAGTACTCCTGTCAACGGGGAGGGCAGAGGTGAGGATGTTTGTTTGTTTGTTTGTTTGTTTGTTTAACGTGCTTCGGGTGTGGATTGCCCATCTGAGAGGACGTCCTCAACCAAAGCTAGGTACTCATTTTCACATGAGTCAAGTGGAGAAGTAGGCCTTATGAAGTGCCTTTCCCAAGGACACAACGCTGGGGCCTGCAAGGGTTCGAACCCAGAACCTTTAGATTCTGTACACAACCCTAACCACAAGTTAGGATACAATCAGGTATCTTAATGTCTTACTTCACAAGTCCCACCCTACAACTTTGGTAGCTTGCCAATTGCTCTTCTCCCATTTGTTGAACTGCTAATTGTGATTGACAGTCAGAATTGCTCAATTGTGCAGCCTCTTGAAATTTTGAAGGGCTTTGAAGTGACTTCTTTTGTTAAAATTCTTGCAACTGTTAAAATCTTTATAGATCTTGAGTACACTTTGCAAAGACCATTTTCAATAGTGTAGTACTTGTTCTTTTGTGTAAATGCTTTGGTGTGGAAATGCCTGAACTTGGCAGTTATGGTCCATGTACTGTTACTTTGTGTACTCACTGCAAAACACAGTACACTTGAATGTTTCTGCTTGAATGATAATGGTGAAGTTGATAGTGTACTTGTAAAAGATGTTATTTGACTTTTTGAGAAGATGTTGTTTTTCTTCCCAGTCTTTTACATACCTAAACTCAAATATTACTACTGAGTGATCCAAGCAAGCTTATAAAAACCTATAATTAAAACATGTTTTTAGATACAAGCAAAAAGCAAGCATTTTTTTTATGACAAATAATGCTTGCTTTTATCTTCTTACTACGTGTATTGCAAAAATGATTCAGATGTAAGCTTGAATTATGTGTGGGCTTTTTGCACACTCAGATATATTGTTATGTTTACCGAAGAAAAAAATATTGTTTTTGCTCTGTTTCCTCTTCTTCTCCAAACCAATAAGGTTAATGACCTGAACCAGAAGTCACTGTGTTGGGTTACATGTACATCATGTTGCAATTTTATAGCAGGAGGGATTTAGACTCCTGTCTGACCTTATATTTGAATGTGTTTGAATAAGAATTAACAGAGCAGACCATATGCGAAGGTAAACATTATGCATTTGCTTTGCAAATGATACCTTTCTTGTAATATTATTATCTTTAACAATTAAATAGCATCAGAAACTACCACAAAATATCCAAAAATACTATCAGAAAATACTCCTAGTTTCTTATCTCGCAAACTTCACTAAAATTTGTAAAGTAAAAAAGAAAATAATTCCGCCATCTCTGCAGAGAAACAGCCACTAAGACGCAGTATGCCCAACCTCACCAAATCCACAACTACTAACCAGCAGTCGAGCCCCATCCGGTCCAGCCAGAACCAGGAGTCCAAGCTGAGGACCCCGACCTCCACGGGCAACCCAGCAGTTAGCCAGAGTGGACTCAGACAACCACAGGTAGGGTGTATACAAGACCAGAAAACACTGCAACACATGGCTTGTATGTGTTTTTTTTTTTGCACAACACAGTTGGAAGCTTCCCTCTTGCAGCTTTTTATTTTCTGTGCCGTGTTGCCAATTCCATGCAAACCTTTCATGTAGTCATCATACTTCCATTTGATCTGCTTCTCTTGCACTTGTGTCTCCTTAATACATGTAGCTTCTGCATTATAGTGACGTTGGGCACAATAAATTCATGATTAAGCCATCATTCTAAGTATTCAGAGTTTCTGAATCTGGCTTGGATTTTGGACACATTTTTTTTGCAGAAATCATAGACTTCATATGCAGTACAGTATGTCATTGGGTTGCAATACTTGTGTCCATACCAGCCTGCTCCATATTTGTGTGTCTAAACAGTTTGCAATTGCAATTGCAAGAATTTGTCAATCTGGTTACTAGCAATATGCCTTTCAGTCTTTGTGCAGTCACCACTGTGTTAGACAAAATTCTATGTACTAGATAATTCTGTTTTAGTACTAGTAGTGTAGCTGTCTAAGCTTTGCATTTGCTTGTGTATAGTAAGTCCTTTGAGATATAAGTCCTCTTTTATGATGTATTCACTTCAATTGACAACTTCAAACATTTGTAAACATGGTATGCATTGTTTCAGTACCAATTCAGTCATTTGTGATTCATTAAAACTATACATGTGTCACAAATTTTAGAGGTACAGTACTAGTTATGTAAGACGACTGTATCCTAGCCCTAAGCACTTTGAGTTTAGAAAGATACTGAATTATGTCTAGTTATTATCTGAATAGGTTTTAGTAGAATCAGAACTGAAAATTAAGTTAAATCACAAGTGCATTTCATTTTTGTCTTCCCTTTTTTTACATCAGCCATAATTCCACTAGCCATGCACTGATCATGACATCCGCTTTTTTTCACACACTCATGCCATGTTAAGCTGTCTTCATGTACATTAGTTTAAGCCTTTTCTTAGCCTGTCGATTTTCTCTCTCCCTGGTTACGTTTTGGTTCCATGTAGTTGCTCATGAGATCCTATGCACCTCTGTCATACATGGTGAGTAGGGATAGACTAGTCGTGTGATGTACACATGTGGCATACACAAAACACACAAAGCTGGTTAAAGTTCAGTTCAAGTTACACCATATTTCAGCGTATAAGACGAGAGCTATCCTGTGTTACACAATCTCTTGCTTGGGCCTCCTACCCAAGAGCTTGTGGCCATACACCTCTAACTCATTCTGTGATTTAGACTGTTATTTGAAAGTCACAAAGCATCTTTTATTCTCAAAGTTTCTCTTTGTATCTGGCAATGTAAGGAATAATTCAAACATAGTGTACTCTCCAAACAGAAGTTATGTCAGTTTTCAATTTTTTCAGCTTTCTTAGGTGCTTTGTCTGCTTTTCTGGCCAAGATACCCAAAGAAAAGCCAACGATGTAAGGAAAGCCTAAATTCTGCTTGGAGAGTACATGTACATGCAGAGTAGTAACAGTAAACTTTTTCAAACTACTAATCTCCAAGCACATTGTTTGGTGGCTGAAAAGGCAGATTCAAATTGGCCACACAGTTACCATTTTGACCACTTGTCTGGGCAATCGATACAGCCTGGCCAATTTATTTCTGTCTTTGCAGCCACCAAACAATCTGCTTGGAGATTATCAAACAACCACATTACATATAAGTTTTACATACCAAAGATTGACATCTATTTCTGTATTTTCCGGTAAAATCTTAGCTACACAGTTCTATCTCTCCCCTTACATTATTCCCTCAGAGTTTTACTTATTTCCTGATGTTACTAAAACGTTCCCGATTATTCCAGCTGCGTCAGTCCGGTTCCGGCATCCCGCGAGGCACCGGCATCCCCACACGACAGTCTCCGCAGGCCAAGAGCGGCATCCCCAGACCTGGACAGAGACGAGGCATTCCTGTGCCCAAAAGGTGCTGGTCTCAACATACAAGCGTACATGTGTCTCTGTAGCATGTTGGTAGAATGTACTCGTTGTGGGGTCGTGTGGTGTAGCGGCAGAGTGCGCGACTCGGAACTTAGAGTCCCGGGTTCGAGTCCTGACATGCCACCGATCTTGTGCCCTTGGGAAAGGCACTTTACACGACTTTCCTCACTCAGCTCAGGTGTAAATGAGTATTGTCCTGTCATGTATTTGTCCCCTGTGTTGGTGGCGGCATTAATAGAAGTTGAAAAAACTTGAGTGTGTCGTCACCACGTCTGGTGATTACATGTTGGAATAAAAAAAAAAAAAAAAAAAAAAAAGAATGTACTGCACCTGGGCAACACTCCTAATTTATCAGGCATGACATTTCATCAGAACATTGTGTTTGCCTAGCCTGGTTACCTAGTATAGCTCCCGAGCTCCAGATGTAGGAGATCGGGAGCTATAATAGGTCTGGTATCAGGCTAGTGCTTGCCTATTTAGGGATGACATTCTGTCTATAGTTCTCAAACTATAGTTGTGTCGGAAAAGGTATCTGCAATGGGCAAAGTTCTGATGCAACTTTGACCAAACATCCAACAAAAACCATGAAAATTCAGGTTTCGCAGTATGTTGTGCTGACATGCTCATCTCCATTGGCTTAGCAGGGAACAGGGATGTCACTGTGATCTATCCAATGCAGTTATGGCTGAAATTTAGTTTGTTTTTTTAGACAGGGAAAAGAAGAAACACTTCACCATGATCAGATAATGCCAACCTTTATCTTGGTTTGAGAATTATTGTCAAAATTATTGTCAAAAGTAAGTTTCTCAGATTAACTGACTTAAACAGCCATTGCCAAATGGAGAATGAAACCACAGTGACATCCTGAGGGTTACGCATGAACGGGTGCAGTTCTCATCTAGGTTGATAGGGGGCATGGTTGACATAAGCAGGTGCCCTCAGGCTTGCTTCCCCCATCTTTGCTTCTCCTGGGAATTTCCATGTATTTGGAACATCAAGGACTAAGGTATGTAGGTAGGAGTAACTAAGGCATAATACTGTAAATCAGGAAACTTTTGCTGTGGTTTTATTTTATGTTTTCACAGTGTTTGAAATTCACAGTTGAAACAATTCTGTAGTACATTGCAGTTGAGATGTCACAGGGAAAATAAAACCATTGCAAAACTTTCACGATTTACGGTAACACCTTAAGATGCCTTTAAAGCTTTAAGGTCAATCTTCTGCCAAAGGTGTTGGCTAGGTAGCTGTATGGGGCCAAGAATTTATTTATGGACATCCTTGGCTTGAAAGTGTATGAGAAAAGATGGGACTGTGGTCAAAAGGTCACTATAACGTTACAGCCGAGGTGTAGACTCAGTAGAGGGTTGGTATGCATGCATGCATACATAAAAGTTCTTTAAGAAGGTGCATGGAAGACTTAGGTGTGAAGGAAGCATGTGGGAAGACCCTGGTCTGGGTTGAAGGTAAGACAGTATTGACGGTACACACAGAGGTAACAAGGCTGAAGTGCCTTGCCGCTGTTTTATCTGTTAGTGAAGCTCAGGAGACTGAGGACAGGTGGGACCAGGGTGAGGATGAGCCTCGGGAGTTTTACTAGAGAAGAATTATGAGAGTGGGTAAGTCATGATTTCTCATGAAACATTGGTGAAAAAAGTTGTGTGACAGGCTAAACAGGAACCACGTGGTTCCAGATGTCTTACTGAGGGACGACTACATGAGCGAGATGTCAGTTTAAGCTTGAGGAATGAATCCCCTCTCCTATATTCTTATGAAAATTTAGGCAGCCTTGCAAAGGCTGCAAAGTTAGTGAAAGTTCCCTCACCTATTTTGTATAGGACATTGCCCATTTCTGTTTCTGTAGCCCTTGGGTCACACAAGGACTATTGTGCAGTCACTACTGTAACAGCAGGGGGCTTGTCCACTGGTAGTGGTGTGTGTTTAACTGCCATTATATAGTCTTTCCCAAATGCTGAGTGCTAAGCAGAAAAAGCAGTCTGTACCATTTTAAAAGTATTTGGTATGACTCGGCCAGGGATCAAATTCACGACCTACTGAATGCAACACTAGCCACTTGGCCATTGCACTGGTCACAGGCTGCAAACCCTGGTGTTAAAGCAGCGGTTTCTTCAATATAAAAATCCTGGATGAACCAACAATAACTTAGTTTTGGATGATCGGCAGTTTGTATCTAGTACAAATGTATTATGAAATTGATTGGAAGTGAGTGGGTGGAGATTTGGTTTCAGTTGATTGACAGGGTTGTGACCTGGCATGCTCTGGGTGATAGGATGTGGAATGGGGTCGCCAGGAATGTGTACTGTTTAATCATGGTATGAAACATAAACCATGTTGTCACACCTGAGTAAGTTACATCTTACAATCATAATTATGTTGTAATTCGAATAACCCCAATTACAGTTCTAATACATTCTAAAACACTCTTAGAAGGAATGAAATCTCTGATTTCTTGTGATGAGTGGCACTAGATGTTAATTTTCTGCTACATACTTAAAAAACTTTGGTATGCATTGTTGTAGAAAACTCTTTTCCCCATAGATATTTAATGCCCTGTCCCTAATGCCTTTAATAGCACTGGACCTGAAAGTGTTTTACTTGCCATTGAAAAACTTAAAATGACAGTAATTTTTGGTGCCTTTCAAAACAGTGTTGACAACAGTGTAATTCTGTGCCCAACTTAAGAGCCTCTTAAAGTGGCACGTTGGAAAGTGCTTTACGGTGTATTTTTAGGACTAATGCTACAAATGTACTAGAAAATAGCCATTACCCAAAAAAAAAAGAAAACTTTAAAGTGCAGAAAGATTTATTTTCCTTCCTGTAGGGAAAATATTCTAGCAGAAAATAACATCCTCATGTAAGGATAAATACTGTTCCTCAATATTGATAAAGTCCCATGTTTACCCCGGCCATAATATACAATGTACAATAGATTATGTTTCAATAAATGTTTCTAACCATAAATGAAGATGCTTTAGCTAATCATTAGAAATAGTTGGGAGTAGGAATATATAGTCAGCTACAGTGCAGGGCCCTTGTATGTTGTATTGTGCCCTTTGGGGAAAATACCGACATGCGTGGGTGATAAAAACCTTGACTTATCGTGTCCTTCAGGACCTGGTGATATCATGTTTTCACAACATTCAAAATCCTGCACTGAAAATGCCAGCTGAATGAATAATGTTGGATATCCGCCAGGTACATTTGTATTTTAGAATGATGATGATCGCAAATTTTTAAGGCTTCGTGATAGCAATACAGTGCTCGAAATACCACCTGCATAATAATGCCAGTTAGTGCAGGTAAAATTGGAGCTGAGCTGTATTTCCATGTATATTATGTAGGTGCGTGTGGACATTCAACACTATCAAGTACCAGACATAAAACAAATAACGGCAATGGTTTCTGAACAGTTTTTAGCGTGATCCATTCTTCCTAAATTCTGATCATGAGTGGTGTGGGCAAAAAAAAGTATATCAAGCCATTTAATACAAGTAATATGGCCCCTCCCAATCTACCAGATCATGCAAGTGGTTTCTACTTAGAATTGAAATTGGTCATTTCTCTGTTGCGGTGCCACTTACAGGTGATCAAGATTTTTCCTAAATTCTGAGTGAATTCTGAGTGGTGCAGGTTTGCAGAAAGAATTTTTGCGGTATTTCATGCCCTTAAAGTATGGCCCCTCCCATACCCAATCTACCAGATGATGCAAGTTAGAATTGAAATTGGTCATTTTTCTGTTGCAGTGCCACTTACACAGGTGATCAAAATTTTTCCTATTTTCAATGTTACCTGCACCAGTGCAGGTATGCAGAAATAAGTATTTCAAGCCCTTCAATACAAGTAATATGGCCCCTCCCAATCTATCAGATCATGCATTGCCAAGTGGTGTCTATTGAAATTGGTCATTTTTCTGTTGCGGTGCCACTTAGTACACAGGTGATCGAGTTTTTTTTCTGTTTTCAATGCTACTAGTACCTGCACCAGTGCAGGTATATATGCAGAAAGAGTCATTTCAAGCCCTTCAATACAAGTATGGCCCCTCTCATACCCAATCTACCAGATGATGCAAGTTAGAATTGAAATTGGTCATTTTTCTGTTGCGGTGCCACTTACACAGGTGATCGAGACTGATAAATCTGCGCCCAGAGTCGTTGACCTATTTCTCAATCAATGCTGATGTGGGGCA
The DNA here is from genome assembly GCF_001625305.1 of Branchiostoma belcheri. NCBI lineage: Eukaryota > Metazoa > Chordata > Leptocardii > Amphioxiformes > Branchiostomatidae > Branchiostoma > Branchiostoma belcheri. The sequence continues at coordinate 81,611 of NW_017803135.1, read as the reverse complement.
CGTTTTGGGGGGAAGACACGCTAGCAAATTCTGAAGGAAAAAGATTTTGTTGCTCCTTTTCTAAGCTTCCTCCAGCACAATTATTGAGAAAAGATTATAATTGAAAGATATACTCGTAATTATATATTATAAGGCTATAAAACTAATTATGTGTTACTGGTATGACATTCTTTCACAAACAACTGTTGTTACCTTTTTAAGTTATTTCTTTTGGTACTCCAAACATTAATGCTTTTACCACAGCACAATATTGAGAAAAAAGATCTAATTGAAAAATGTAAAGCTTTAAGACTAATATATGTGGGTTTTTTTTTACATAAACAATGTTACCTTTATTTCTTATGGTAATCATTCTGATGTTAATACAGTAATCTTTTACCCCAGCAGGCAAATCTTATATTCAAGTGTCAAATCCTTTGTTTTCATGTTTGGGAGTTTCATTGTCTTTGCCCATAAAAGCTTTGCTATGAGGAAACAAACAAAAACTTTGTATATTTTGATGACGAGTAGTGATTTTGATGGGTAAATAAATCATAGAGGATGAAGTTTCAAGAGAATAAAAGTTAAAACCCCTTGACATTTTCTCCAAACAAGTTTGCATAGATGTTTCAATGGAAATGCCACATCCTGCTTAATATTCTTTGATCACATACATGTAAGACCAGATCAGATAAAATCCCTCTTTGGTGAACATTTCATCATCATCATCATGATGATTGTGATGCTCAAAATTCACTTTCCAGCCTAAAAATTTTGAATCATTGTCATTCAGCAACATACACAACAAAAGTTTGGGGACAAAATTCAAGTCCTGCTCTGTTGCTAGTTACTAGTTAGACTGTATAAGATACAGTATTTCTAGATGGCAAACTGCTGAATATTCTGCCAGGCAAACCATTGAGGAATACCCAGGGTTTACAGGCGCTATGAGAGGCCCTCACTATGCATAGCCAAACCCCAACGGCAAACTGAAGTAATGGAGGTCATCTGTCTTGTCGAATAGGTGTGCTCTAGGCTCGGTATCTGCCGTTAGAATATACTGATCAGAACACTACATGTAAATGCTTCTTCCTTGTTTTTTGCATCCTGTTTGATATGATAATCTTTCTCCTAAATTTGAGAGGTCAAAGAAACTGAAGTTCTTGTTCCAGAAGGATATCCATAAAGCTATCACAAGATGTCCTGGCTTTTTTTGGTGGCTTCATTGTTTTCCTGCAGAAATCCAAGAACCAATAAATCAAATTGGTGTGGCCTATATAATGTGTGACTCTTATAATTTATATGCCAGTTTGTTGTTTTCTTCACCTTTCATAACCAAACCTTCCTAGATACAGTAGAATTCTCAACAGTTCTTATACCCTTGAGAACCCCAGAGAATACACCATCAGTATTCCCAATGTCTGTACCAAAGATCCTGAGGCATCAACACAAATCTAATTTTCTCTACTCAGCGGACTATCTATCCCTCCGTAACGCTACGTGTATGTGTCTTATTCTGATGTTATTTGTCACATCTGTACTGTAAGGGCCCCTGAAATCTTTGATAACGAAGCCACGCTGAGATTTTTACTTTTTAATGTTGAATAAAGTGTATTTTATTGTTGCTTACTAAATAATGACAACTGTAAGTTACATGTATAATCATTTTATAGACTGATACTTTTGTAAATACCCTCACAATTCACCGTTATATTTTGGCTGCCAGGAGGCATGTATCTTTTTGCTAACAAGAACTATTAAACCAGTCTACTGCTGCTAGGTATACCGCAGTAGAAAGACGATTGGGAAATTGATTTCAGCAGTGTCCAGGTGTGCTAAATATCCACGGATTACAACTACAGCAGATGACGAGGCTTTAAAATTGCATGGGGATCAAAATATCGTCATAAACATGAAATTGTGCTGGGGAGTAACTAGTTCAGTCTAGCATACATGTAGATGGGATTTTAAGTACTTGTACCTGTATTTTCGTGGTGGTTTTACATGTATCTTGCTATACAAGGGTGGTTTTCGCAGTGTTTGAAGTTTGGGATTGGAATAATTCTGTTGTACAGTAAAAATACAAAACACATATTTATGGTGTTACAATCTCACCATAAGAGGTCACTTAAAAAACACCGCAAAAACAAAACCACCACGAACACCTAGTAACCTTAATTTTTGTTAGTAGTTTACATTGTATAACTTAAAGTTTCCTATTTCATGAATAGTTGGTATGTCGATGAAAGACATCTAGGTAATGAGATGCCAA
>NW_017803135.1:0-79340 GCF_001625305.1 Branchiostoma belcheri | reverse complement strand
TTGGCATCTCATTACCTAGATGTCTTTCATCGACATACCAACTATTCATGAAATAGGAAACTTTAAGTTATACAATGTAAACTACTAACAAAAATGTTTTCCCAGTGGAAGTAAGTATTCCAGCTATTCACAGAAATGGGAACTTTTATATCATAAATTACTAACAAATGTTTTGTCTGTTTTTCTCCAGTGGAATCCCCACCCCCGGGAGTGGAATCCCCAGGGCAGGGGTGCGGGGCGGGATGAGGGGCGACGTCGACAACTGGAAGGAGGGGTGCTACTGATGACATCACGTCTCCATGGAAACCTCACAGTCTTCCAGTGTTGCAATCAACTTTGAACTTTGAACCTCACCTTTGAACTTTGAATTCACTGATGGCTGGATGCCGAGCTGATTAAATTAAAATGGACGATTGCTATACTCATGACAGCCTGCATTGTTGGAACTACTATACAGCTTTTATTCTGAAACCATCCAGCTAAAAGATATATATTGAAATAAAATATCCTTTAAGAATTAATTCTGCAGAGAAAAAGTTGGAAAAATGAAGAAAACAATTACAAAATACAAATGAGAGAAAAACAATCCTGGCCTTTTAAAACTTATTGAAATCAGGCCAATACTACTCTTACAGCAACGTAATATTCCTAAAGAAATGTACCTTTTAATTTGAAATGCTGTGATACCTTTGTACAAGACAAAGTTTTAAAAGCAGAAAAAATACAGGTTTGGTGAATTTGTAGGTTGTAAAAAAGTTGTGACTGTTATACTCTAAACTGACTTGTGGAGGAAAAGCAGAGTTAGGTAACTGTAAATGCATTTAATTTTGCGGTGGTTATATTTTTCAGAAGAAGGGAAAAGGTGGTTTTGCTGTGGTTTAAATTTGCGATTGAAACAACTCAGTACATGTATGTATTTGCAGTGATCACTGCGAAAATATATCCACCGCAAAAGTTTCTGCATTTTACAATGTACGTTTAACGGGTTTCAAAACACGATCAGAATTATCCTGCAAGAAGTATTCTACATTTCTCACTAGCTGTCTCTGAACCACAACACTGAAATTGAACCTACATGTACTGTAGATTTGCTGCATGGCATTTAATATACATGTAACTCAGACAAAGTTTTTGGAGTGTACTTTTAACGGGTTTCAAAACACGACCACAATAATTCTGCGAAGTATTCTACATTTCTCACTGTCTCTGATTCACAAAAGATATAGCATCGGCCGTGAACTACTGTAGATTTGCTGCATGGCATTTAATGTACATGTACCTCAGACAAAGATTTTGCATTTACAGAGTACAATGTATGTAGCCTAGGTACCATCCTACTTGTATGCCGGGGCTCCCACACTCGCTTCCCTAATACAATGTATGTTTAACAGGTTTAAAAAAACAACCGTAATTATCCTGCCAAGGTCTACATTTCTCACTGTTCCTAAACCAAAATACTTGGATTGAACCAGGCATGAATTACTGTAGATTAGCTGCATGGCATTTAATGTACATGTACCTCAGACTTTACAGAGCCATGAATGTTAACGATGATTAGGACGCTACACAGAATGTGATCATACAGCCGTCACACCTGATTTGTGTTCGTGTCATGCGAAAAGCCTGAATGTTTCCCTGTTCTGTCCATGTAATGGCATATGACAGCGTGTCCGTATAATTTCAAATGACGGCGAGCTACGAAAACACCTTTGGGAATATTTCAACAATGTACGAGAAAAATCAGAACTATTTTCACTCACAGCATGACCACATTTTTGGAGAGTCATTGCAAAAACGTAAATGTCATTCACCAGGTTACGATTGACAAGATTTTCGGTCAGAATTCGGTAGTGAAACAGACCGTTTAATTGCCAGTGTCAGTTGTACATCCTATATCTTAAGGCCACTTATTACTTGATTTTGTGGACAGTATCCTACAGAGCGTTCAACACCAATGTTAAAAAATACAGCTTGTTTTTCAGTGACTATTTCGCAACATAATGTTTCCGACAATCTACTGTAAGTCATGAAACTTTCACCCTGGTTTTATTTCGTGATAGGAGAAAAAGGGAGGTTTTTACGGTGTTTTAAATTTAAATTTTGCGGTTGAAACAATTCTGTATAGTACAGTAGTGATACAAGGAAGACAAATTTGTGGTGTAAATAAATTCGCGGTATGTTGTACGAAAACCAGAAAATAAAACCACCGCGAAAGTTTCACGATTTACAGTAGGCTCACAACTGCACCTGAAAACCTGACAGAATGCAACGAGCTCGGTAATGTCAGCCATAAAGACAAGCTTTTGTGGTGTAATGTGCGTTCTCTGTACTGAATACTGCAGGGCTGGAAATACTGGGTGCATAAGCACCTTAGTGCACCCAAAATTGGAGCTGTGCACCCAATTTTTTTTCTGTTGGTGCACTGGTGCACCCAAATATTTTTGTTGCTATTTTTGCACATATCAAATGTGTGATCATAGTATACATGATATTCTTGGAATCTAAGTGCCAGAAATTTTTTTATCTTTGTTGTAGTACTTGTTTAAGATTTTGAAGTTAGCCCCTATTTCAGATTTAAGCTCAGAAGAGGAGCATTCAGATCTGTCATTAGGGTTTGTTTTATATGGTACACCCAAAAAGTTTTTTCTGCACCTAATTTTTTAGGTTGGGTGCACCAGAGCACCTATTCTCAAAAATGAATTTCGAGCCCTGAAACTGCCTCTGATTCTATTACTATGACTGCCTGCGAAAATGTCAGGTCTTCACCTGTGGCCGTGCATATCAATAAGCTCCTTTCCGGTTGGCTGGCTGAAAGCTGTTGGTCCAAAATGGGTCCCAAGTGGACCAATCAGGGCGTTCGGCACACCTGCTCTTGAGTGAATTTTGAAACCTGATCTGCCATCTCCATATTGCAATTTTATTGAAAACTGGTATAGAATGAAATTGAATGTATTATTTATGCTTTCCCTGTCAATTGGAGAATTCTGTAATATCATAACTTACAGTAAAATATGTACATCTCACAATGTGATTGATGCTTTATGAATATGATTTTTAAACAGTGATAATTTTTATCTAATGCTGGACAATCCTTAAGTGAAACAGTGAAAAAAAATCAAGACTTCAAGACATTGTCTTGCAACAAAATAAGGGAAAACACGAAAAAAAGTACAAACTATACTGAAAAACCATAAAAGGATTAAATGATAAAATTTTCTTGAAGCTCCAAGGAGCAAAACCTTACTGTGGACCCTTTCTTCAAGGTCAGTGAATTGGCAGGTTCAAGGTCGAGTGTTTGTTTCTATCTGAGTGCAAACGGAATCGTAGCAGCCTATTGTAGATGACTCCTAGAGTCTTATAGCTGCACTTACCCTTCCTTACAGCTTACATTGAATGATCTTTATCGGCATCAAAGCTACTGTAAATTCAGAAACATTTCGGATGATTTTATTTTGCAGAAGGAGAGGAAGTTTTTAATTTCCAGTTGAAACATAACCTTAAATATGATAATTAACAATAAAAAGACAAAACACTAGCATTACCTATACATACTATAAATGATACAATAATAGTAATATAATGATACTATTTCAAATGAACATGTTACGTTAGTAATACAAGGAAGGCATGTTCATGGTGTCATTAATTTTCGGTGGGGAGGTCATGACGAAAATAAGTCCTCAGCAAAAGTTAAACGATTTACAGTAGTAATATATTTTCCCGCTGCAGCTTTTGCATCACTGATCTAACACACACACTCAATATTGCAGTACTTTACTTGGATTTACTAGTACATTGTAGTTTACCACAGAAATTCACTCACGTCTTCGTCTTAACCTATTTTCCACGTTGCCCGACCATAAATCTACCCGCTCCTTCCTAATTGTGGTAAAAAAAAACTAACCCATTAAAACAACCACATAACGACGTTGATAACGAAGATCGTTTCTCGGGAGGCATAACCGAAAACGATTGCCTTGTAATGCCGCGATCATAATTGACTTTCCATCGAAGCATCTGTGGGCATTCTGCCAAAGTGCATGGTCCAGTGTAGGAGTGCAGCTAGCAGTCTTTCTTGGGGCAATTATTAGACTAACCCTCCTGCTTTGTCTGGACAGAGTAGGTTGACAGCACATGGGGGGTAGATTGACTGGCAGAGTGACAGAAAAGTCCTATGCGTTTGTGGGCATCCTGCCAAAGTACATGGTCCAGTATGAGAGTGCAGCATTTACTAAAAGAAAATTTGGCTAACCCTCTTGCCTTGGAGGTATTGTTTTGGGTGGCTATACTGTGTATTTGTTTGTCTGGCAGAGTAGGTTGACAGCACATGGGTGGGTAAAATTGGTCAGACACAGGAAATAGGGTGAACTAAAAAGTCACAAAAATCTAAAATGCTCGCCAGAAGTCTGGAATCTCCGATTGAATACAGAAAGACACAAAATACATGTACATGTACCACAATAACATAATACAAGAAGAACAGTGAACAAAATTTTTTTTACTAACTTAAGATGGCAAGCTCTCTTCAAAATTTGATCAGCACTTAAGCAAAGAAGGAAATTGAAGAGCTTTAATCTGTGGAACAGTTCAGCTTTTTCTCTACCACACATTATGTAGAAGTGATTTTTGATAGGCCATTACCTGCAAAGGAGCATCATGGGAATTTAATGTTTTTCCCATTATATTAATGACCACTAACCTTTTTGACCCGTATACAGACTGCATCGAAAACCTCTCACTAAAGTTTCAAGCACAACCAAGAGAACTGTTGTGTGATAATTTTATGATTTGCACCTTTATCAAAATATACAATACTGTAAATCACAAGTTTTTTTGTGGTAATTTTATATTCACGTTTTTCGCCATCACTTATTGCTGTACCTGCAAAATTTAATGTTGTTCCTTGAACATGTCCATTTTTCTCAGACCGCAAACTTTTGCTACTGCAAACATATAGTGATTTACAGTACCGGTATATAATTATGCAGAATAATTATTTTTCTGGGAAGAATTTGACCTTTCGAAAGTTTAACGCTGTCCACCGCCAACAGTAGACACGGTATAATTATAGTGATGCTGCACATCTAAGAAGGATGGATACCTTTTATCAGATACAATGTGAAGTGCATAATAATTATTTTTCTGGGTATAGAACTTGACCTTTCGAACGTTGACGCTGCCCATTGCCTATGATTTGCCAACAGCAGACACAGTAATAGTGAAGCTGCATCATCTTGAGATCCCAGAAAGGCCTGTTATACTGCATGTTGCCTGGTCCTGCATATTAAAGACATGTTCACCATGTTTTATGGCGTTGTCAGCCTCCTGTAGGCTCCTGCTGGGGTACAAGGAGGGGGTTTCTTGTCGGCCAAGAACGGACGGAAAATTTATGGTCTTGGATGAAATCTGAGACTCAATTTTCTTTCGTTAAATCAAGTAAAATATTTGGACAAAATTTCTGTATCGTAACATTTTGGGATCAGTAACGATTTTGCATCGTCTGGCATTTCAGCGCTGATATCACATTTCAAAATTGCTACCTCTTACATGCATGCTGGGGCCTGACCATAGATCAAAATGATTCTTGTCTCTTAATGTTAAGAGTCAAATTGTGTATACCAAATAATTTTCAAGTTTCACATTTTTTACGTTTGAATTTGAGAACATTTACAATCATCTAATTCAGTAAAAAGATTATTATAAATTATTAAGATATCATTTTGGAAAGTATGAGTTTTTTTGTGTGTAACTTGAGAAATTTGAGATGGAAAGAATCACTTGAGGCACTACCAGCATCGCCGGTGCAATTTGACCCCAACTTGCATACAGAGTAGACCTGCCGCCCTGCGCAGCATACTAAACGGTTTATAGCCTCCTTCGCAGACTTGTTGGGCTGCAGTTTTATTTTTTTTTTGGTGAGTGACGCAAGTTATTCTGCGGAGGGATAATTTTGCCGCCGGGGGAGTTTTGCCACCAAACCTTCTCTCCGCAGCAAAACTCCTTAATTGGCAGCAAAATCGTCCCTCCACGGAATAACTCATGTTGCTCACAAAAAATAAAACAAGCTATATCAGATTTCTGTATCTGTATAGCCGGTATAACCACCCTTCGGCGCAACACACCAGCTTCTGTATCTGTATAGCCGGTATAACCACCCTTCGGTGCAACACACCAGCTTCTGTATCTGTATAGCCGGTATAACCGCCCTTCAACGTAACATACCAGCTTCGCGGGCACGCGGCGCGGCGGCAGCTGGCTATATCACACCGATCGACTTGTTACACCTAACCCGTGAACATCTAAATCTAGACATTGTTTAAAGCTATCTAATGACAATGCCCCTACTGCCTGCGAAGGAGGCTAGCAGCTTCCGTGTCTTACAGGTTTTCTGCATTGATCCTTTGACAGCAAGACGAAATGTCAGGCCTCTTAGGGAACCTTGTTCTTAAAGCCCTCAGCAACAATGAATATACACGAATATAGAAACCCAAACAAATTATAGGGCCACACTAGTATTATAATAATTCTTTGTATCTCGCGTTTCTGTCTAAGAGAAAAAATTACCTAACCCAACCAAAATTTGCCAATATGTACTGATGTACGATCATGTATATCATGTAAGCTCTCCATAAACACTATACACCTTGAAGAAAACAATGTAAAATTCTATTTTATCTATTTCAGAGTAAAGAGGGGAGTATCTAGCAGGTAATGTTTTACATCAAACTAGGTTCAAAATTCTGTGTCAGGAGTAATATAACATAAAGAAATTTTCTTTTGAACACTGCAATTTCAAAATCCAGAACTGGTTAGTCAGCAAACCAACCATACAAAAAATTATACACTGCCGAGGCTTGAGTAATATACACATTATGTTATTCCTCCGGTATTAGGGAATTATTTTCTTTTATATACTTCAATTTCATGATTTAGAACTGGATAGTCTGCGAACCAACCATAGAAAAATTATATAGTGCCGAGGCTTGAGTAATATACACATTACGTTATTCAAAAGCCTGTGCCAGGATTAAGAAAGAATTTGTTTTCTTTCATATACTTCAATTTCATAATTTAGAACTGGATGATCTCGGAACCAACCATAAAAAAATTATATACTGCCGAGGCTTGAGTAATATACACATTATGTTATTCCTCAGGTATCAGAAGCAGTGAGGGTTTAAACCACAGCGGTGGACAGGATAATACAGCATATTGATTGCACCTCTGACCCCACTAGTGGTTAATATGCTGTCAGAGTCATTCCATGTATGTGGCAGCAGCACTGGGCATAATATATAGCCAGCATAGAGGGCCCTTGCGGATGTTTTGATGTTGCCAGTTTTTTTCCGGCTTACTGTTTTCAAAACTGAAGACCATTGCTCATCGAATTTTGTGGTCATACTTGATGAACATATTTACTAGGCACAAACATCTAGAATCTAGTTAATAGATCTTTAATTTTCAGTTTTGTACTGTAAAATCAAAGGAAAACAGCAGTAAGGAAGGAATAAAAAGTACAAAGAAGAGAAAAAAATTGATTAAAATGTTTGGATAGGTTTCCAAATTTGTAACTTTTCAGGTATTTGCTATTCTTCTAGAAGCACTTTGTTAGGAAATTTACTCAGATAATCCAAACCCTGACCTGAAAATAGGGTGTTCCACAACTTCTTTGAACCATATATTATATTATATTTACATCTAAAATTAGCTAACTTGCACTTGACTCGCTGAAAAATCATTTATTATCCAATCCTGCTGAACTAATATACTTGCAAAATACTGATAAACCGCAATGGGTCTATGCCACATGCATACACCCATTCTAGAGTGTTAGTGAACCATCCCTAATAAAGGACTTCCCCAGATTAATAACAGTTACACAGTTCTGTGCGGTCCCTTGTGAATATCATTGTTCCATATCCCTGGTTTATATTAGCAAAAGTTATGCCACACTATCAACAATATGTCACAATATGGAGATGGCAGGTAGAATTGATCATAAAATTTAATATACATAAAAAGAACAAATTGTTGCCGCAACATTGTAGCAAAACAAAACAAAATATTGCAGCAGTTGTAATTTGTAGCAATAACCTGTTACAGTCGGAAAATACAACCACTGTAGTTGGAAATTGATGGCAAAAACAAAGATTGGTGCCTCGACATTGTAGCAAAAAGTGTTGCAACAGTTGTAATTTGTAATATTAAAACCTGATACAGTCGGAAAATACAGAGACACTGTTGCAAAATGGTGTCAAAGAGAAAATTAGTCTCCTAAGGTTGAAGAGTTTATTGCCTTTTTTTTGCGCATTTTTGTGCACCCAATTTTTCAGGTTGGGTGCACCAGTGCACCTGTTCCCAAAAATGAATTTGGAGCCCTAAAAGCTGTGCTCGGTGTACAAGTCTTATCTCCCATGTGCAGCCCCTAACTACGTTACTACAGGAACGTCCAATTCAATACATCTCCGGAGCAAAGCAGGTCTAGAGGGAGCATTTTAAAGACAGGGGAAACATGCTATAACTGTTAGATAGTGGAGTACAAAATAAACCTCTCTGCAGGAGTTCTATAAACACTATGCTGATTATTTACTACAAAAGGTGGCTGGGGACCTCGACAACTCATTACAATATGAGATATGTGGCATATTCTGGCATGGGATCAGAGGCTGAAATATTCACAGCGACTTTGAAAATGAAACATTTTTGGAAGTGCTCAGTAACCAAAATTGGTCTGTAATGATGTATGGACAAGATGGTTTTATTTTTTAAACATTGACGATACAAAAAAAGGATACAATTAAACCAATGGTGAATTGTGCTATATACTATATGTATTTGAATTCTTATAGAATTTTGGTACAAAGACAACGTTACTGATATTTTCATGAATGTGTACGATGTTGGAGAGGTTCTGGGCATTGCAAAAAAGGCAAAAATAACCAATGGTGAATTGTGCTATCTATAATATATGTATTTAAATTCTTATAGAATTTTGGTACAAATATGACACTACTGATTTCCATGGTTCACACTGAGTGTATGTTGTGGGAGAGGTTGGGCATACAAAAGCATGTTTATTGTTGTTTATGTTGGAATATTTTATGAGGTACGTTATGAAATCTACATGTACCGTGCCCAGCGGGGGACTCTCGACTGCGCCATTAAAATCATATTTCATGAACCATAAAAAGCGGCTGTGCGACGTTGTGACATTACGGAGCCGTGCGGATATCCCCTGCGGAGGCCACACCAAGTTAATTTGTTGGTTCTCGGATTCGCCTCTTCATTTTTTTCTGATTAGCAAAAAAAGAAAAAAGAAAGATTCTGGTTCTGAATCAACTCAAAAATGCTCATATTTTGCCCCCAACAGTTGAGTCTTTTTCTTCCAAGCTGTACAGTTTGTCTTTTCCATCTATCAATGCAGTGGTTTGATTAGAAGTTCAAAATTCACTGTTTAAATGAAATGAACCCAGCCTTTTGTGTTGACTTCATGGCTCCTATCATAGCATTTGAGGGTATAATAGGATGCCTAGACTTGTTACTATTATTTTTTTTTTCTTTGCCTTGTCGCTTCATATTTATTTTTGAAACATTGACATTACAACAAAATAGCAGCACTTTCTGAAATATTCACAAAGACTTTGACACATGAAACATTTTTGGAGGTGCTCGGTAAATTGGTCTGTGAAGATCTATGGGTCTATGTGAAGATTTTCTGTGAAAAAATCCAAGAATCAACAAATTGAATTGTTGTGACATTACGGAGCGGTGCGGATATCCCCCGCGGATCGAGAGGCAAAAGAAGTCTTATTTATCATGTTGGGAACGTTATGTTTCATTCTGCTGGTAGATTGCTCCGTACGTGTGAGCTGAATAAACAAGTGAGACTCACTGAAGGAAGAATTTTTCTCTATTTTCTTGTTTCTTCTTTTCTTTGAATTGCTAAAATAATGCTGAAATATACAGGTTTAGGTCACACTTGATTTAATTTGTGTGTTTCTCTGATTCATTTTTATGATTTTTTTGCAACAACAATAAAAAAACCATGTATTACCAAGGAACATTACCATTACCATTCAAGCTCTGAATTAACCACAAAATGCTCATATTTTGGTACCAATAGTAAAAGTTCAGTCCTCATCTTTCCACTTGTTACAGACCCTATTTTTTTCAGGACTGAAAAAATAAAAATAAAAAACATTTTCCCCCAGGCCATCATATTCCAACCATAACCATTTCTCCATGGAGGATGAAAGACAGACCTGCCCACCCCAGCATTGCATTTCAGATTTACCTACCGACCCTCCCTATTTTTTTCCAGGACTGTCAACTACCAACGCTCCCTATTTTTTTTTTCAGGACCAAAATCGAAAACACAACAATTTTTTTTCCTAGGCCATATCATATTCCAACCATAATCATCCTGCCATGACTGACAGGCAGAACTGACCCAGCGATGCATTTCACTTTTTACCCTCCCTATTTTTTCAGGACGGCACCTACCAACCCTCCTTACTTTTTTCATTTTTTTCCCAGGCCATATCATATTCCAACCATAATCATCCTGCCATGCAGTATGACAGACAGCCGAGCCCGACCCAGCGAGCGTGACACGTCCCTCATGATAACTACACCTTCTCCCATCTGTTTCTCCTGTCAGTCCCACAGGTATTACCCATCATCCTCATAAATCATGCACTCTGGCCGGCCCAACAGGCTGACAGCCAAATTCTCCTCTTCTCCATACGCTTTAGCCAGCAACCGTTTTCCCGTCAATTGCTTTTCGGCGTGCATGACGGCAAAATTTGAAAACCAATCCGTCAACCTAGATGGACAAAATTGATAAAAAAATTTGGGTAAACATATATTTATAACATCCGAAGGCCAACCACTTTCAACTCCATGATTTGCCTCGGAAAATGTGGGAAGTTTTAAGGTTTGGAAATCTAAAATTTGTCTCCGGATCCCCCTAGACTGCAAGCAATCATGAACCTGGCCTGGAAAAAAAATTTGAGTTGGCTAGAGCCCTGGTCTGGTCCAACAGTCTGACAGCCAAATTCTCCTCCTCTCTGTGCCATTAAGCATGGCACTTGTGTTTGTGTGGCCATCTGGCCATGAACGCATTTTAATGTTGTCGTTACACCTATAGCATGCTGATACTTGCACAGATTTTTTAAAGCTTTAGGCTATATCAATTTGATTTGTTGGTTCTTGGATTTCTAATTCTATATTATACATGCAAATGAGGCTTATATTTACATCATCACAGAGAAAAATGTGATCGAACGGTTAACATGATTTGGCAAAGGTTTGAGATCGTGGAACTCTTGTTTTTTTCTGATTTGCCAAAAAGAAAAAAAAATGTCCTTGTGACATCTTACCATCTTGGCCCTCCTGAATTTAGCATTAAGCATTGCCAGCCCTTCTAAATTTACCATTAAACATTGCGAGGATCCCCCCATGCAGACCTCCACACCACAGTGGTAAGTAAAGATGGATGATGTTTCATGATAGTTGGGAATTGAATGGTCTGGAAGTCCCTTTGAACCTCCTCGCTGAAGTCATTCATTCTCCCTCTCTTGAAGCTGCCCGGCTCTTGAAGCTTGAAAGGAAACTCTACACAAAGGCATCCCCTATCCCGGGAATTCATGAATACCAAAGGAAAAAAAATCGGCAATTCCAGGTCCTCACAAACTCAAACCTTCGGGGAAGCTTGAGGCATCTATATCTGTATAGCCGGTACTGTATAACTGCCCTTCGGCGTAACACACCAGCTTCTGACTGTATCTGTATAGCCAGTATAACCGTCCTTCGGCGTAACACACCAGCTTCTGTATCTGTGTAGCCGGTATAACCGCCCTTTGGTGTAACACACCAGCTTCTGTATCTGTATAGCCGGTATAACCGCCCTTCGGCGTAACACACCAGCTTCTGTATCTGTATAGCCGGTATAACCGCCCTTCGGCGTAACACACCAGCTTCTGTATCTGTATAGCCGGTATAACCGCCCTTTAGCATAACACACCAGTTTGGCAGGCACATGGCACGGCGGCAGCTAGCTATATCACACTGAATGACCTGTTACACCCAATCTTTGCATTTTTAAATTAAATAATTTAATTGCAGGAGTTGTTTAAAGCTTTCTAATTTTTGTAATGATGCCCCAACTATGCTTGGTGGCAATGAGTTTTTGGTTGATAACTCTGATATATGAGGGCACGACTGTTTCTTGTCATTTTCAGGGATGGTATTAGATAATTAGTGATTGGTATGTCCACCAGATTATTAGCCATATTGTACATCAGTCAAGTCACATCACACAAAGGCATCCCTGTCCCACGAATTCATGAATACCAATGGGAAAAAAAATCAGCAATTCCAAATGCAAGTCCTTTCAAACCTTTGGGGAGTCCTGAGGCTTCCTCGCTGCAATCAAACCATTGCTCTGGGGAATCAGCGCATGTCGTAAAACTGCTGGCCCATTTGTGCTTCGTATCAAGCCGTTTATCATCCGATGTTTCCACCAATCATAACACACCTGTCATGTGTGACTGGGTTAATTGGGCTGGTCCATTTCTCAGACTTCAGGGGGTTAAAAACTTGAGAAGACAACCCTTTGTGGACATTATTCATCATTATGCAGTGGCAGAGGGGGGACAAGGGGGGCGGCCGCCATCCCCCCAAAAAAAATTATGATGGGGGGGCAACTTTTCTTTTGTTAGGCAGGATACCAGAATAAAAGCCACCAAAATTGAAAGTTTGATTGAATCGCCTTTGTCCAACAAAACGTCTGAAAAAAGTAAATACAAGCTTTTAAAAAAAAGTATCAAAGCATGCCTAACCACTGCTTGGAGCTTAAGTGGTCTGACCCTTACTTAAATTTCCCCATTCATTTTTAATGGCTGCTCCCATTCCCCCTTTTCGATATAAAAGTTGTAGTATTTTTAAGGTATCTTATTTCTTTTTCATGAAACCACCAACCACCTTTGGGAGGGAATTTAGCAACAGCCACCAACATTAGCTTCCTGTGACCCGACACTAGATGCTCACATGCTGCGAATTCTTCTCAGAGTAAAGGTTCATCAAAAATTCATGAGTCATTATCGATCATTAGCCCGGACAAAAGCCGCTGGCGGGATGAGCTGTGGGAAGGAAATGTTAGGCCACACCATTTCAATTTGTTGTTTCTCGGATTCGCCCTGTCCATTTTTTTCTGATTTGCAAAAAAAACAAAACATTTTTTTGTCCTAAATCATCTGCAAAATGCTCAATGAAAGGCCTAATTTTTGTTGTTGTTTTTTTCGTCCTATAGCTTCATATTTTTCCTGAAAAAATCCGAGAAACAACAAATTAAATTGTTGTGGCCTTATGAATGACATCCTCCACAGACACCAAATCTTATGCAATAGGGGCCAAGGTGAGCCAAAAAAACAAGATTTCTATATTTTCAAATTTTGAGATCATAAACCTTGTTAAACAATAATTTTTTTTTTATTCAGCAGCAACATCACATATGAAGGAATGAAATACAGCACTGTAAACAAAGTAAAAGACAAAACAATAAATCAGAGCCTTGTCTTGTCTCTTAACATTTATCTGCCATCCAAGTAGTTCCAGCATGGCAACAGACATATTTGCCCATTTTTGGCATGTTGACCACTGTCAACGGGCAACAAAATTTCTATTTTTCCAAAATCAGGCAAAAATTAATACGCGAACTGATGTCATCCATAAAAATTACTTGCTGTGGCCTTAGCTTGGACAAAAGCCCCTGGCAGAACGAGTTGTGGGATTCAGGAATCGGGATGCGCGGTCTTCTCCTTGTCTGGGACTACCGTAAATTGGTACCCGGGAGTCCCTTATCAGTTTTCAGTTCGCTAATCAATTTCAGACACGGTTTGTTGAAGAGGATAATGACGATGATTGTAAGAGGAGAGAGGCATGTGGGAAGGCCACCCAGGACAGTCTACTCTCCAAGCAGAGGTTTAGGTTTGGCTTATTTTTAGTATCTGCATTGTGACATTGATAGTGACACCTTTTTTTTTTACAAAGATACCAATGCAAAAAAGAAAGCCCGATAAAAAAAGCCTAAAAATAAGGCAAAACCCAAACCTCTGCTTGTAGGGTATTAAAGGACACTCCTCATTTTTGAGGAGGACAGACTTGTCCAGTTTTTAGATTTAGTCTCTACCAGGATAACAGCTCGGATTCAAAAACAGTAAAATTTAGCTGGTCAACCTTTTCTAGCTCCATGATCTGACACCTGAGTGATAAAACGTTGTACAATTGGTTTCCTAACATTGACATTGAAAATAAAAGTGTTCTCATGCAAGTTTTACTTTGATAAACTGTATTATATAAGTTGGACCCCTATATAGATATCACTGAAGTCTAAAAAGAAAAAAAAGATAATCCCTACCTACCGACCCTAATTTTTTCAGGACGAAACAGGAAACAATATTTTCCCCTAGACCCTGCCCACTTTCCCTTTTTCGCGAAGGTAAACAAACACACTATATCGGGGGAATCCCCCGCACAGGTATTCAAAAACATATTAAATAAAAGTCTTATAAATCTATAGACAGATTATTTATTATTTATTTATTTATAAGACAGATTAACACAGAATGACTATTAAGTCAGAGATATCCTGAACTGTTGGCAAATGTTTTTTTTTTTTTACTCGCCCACTTTCCCTTTTTCGCGAAGGTAAACAAACACACTATATCGGGGGAATCCCCTTCATGCACATTCAAATTTCCCGCCGCGGTGACGTCACGACTAAATTTGCATACGAAAGCCAGCCCGAAGCTCGCCCGCTTGTTGTGGAGCGGGTGTGGTTGTTCCGCTGAGCGGTGGCCGTGACAAAATTCCGGTTGGACCACGACGAAAAAAAGAGAGAAACCCAAGCCCCAGCCTTGTGCCAACAACGCGTGGAAGGTTTTCCTCGACTCTGGGATTTTTTTAGGAGGTGGAGGTGATTTTAGGAGCGAGAGAGGAGCTAGGAAGAAGGAGCGAAAATGGGTAGGTGGCTGCTATGGCTGTTTTCGGTAGAGAAAAATGGATAACATGTTTATGTAGCGCTTGCAGAAAAAAAACGATCGGTGCTTCTTCGTTCTTCCCACGGCCTTGCCGACATTACTTCGCCCCCTTTCTCGGCGTCTTCGGCAAATTTACGTTCCGTAGAATATTCTTGATGTTTTTGTCGTGTTTTGTACCCCAGAAATGATCGCAAACATGACCCTAAAATAGGACACAACGATCAAAATAAAGGCCAACAACGTCTACAGATGTGCAAGATCTGGTCAGTATGCAAGCTCAGTCATAGTCGCAAGCAAGCTGTAGGTCCGGTAGCCATTTTTTCTCTGCTTTAGGGTGGCTTCTTTACCGGATATTTTTCACCTGTATCGTGTATGGTATCATCTAGACGGCCACTGATTTGGGGAGAGCTAGATATGACTTATTAGTAAGATAGCGGCGCCCTGAATATTGATGAAATTGACTCCCTCTGTTACAACACAGATCCAGTGCTAATCAAAATCAAAACATATCCTCAACAGGTTGCCTTTGTAATGGTTTGATTGCGCTTTTTATTATATTTTCATGCATCCCGATCATTTTTATGGGGTTAGAAGCTGATTGTTCTGTTTTTGTGGTGTTTTAAGGTAGGGGGAGGAACCTTAATTTGTCCGTACATGAATATGAATAGTGTGGGATCAAGGCTACTGTGTGTGTGTGATGTGTATTGGTATGCAAACAAGTGGGGAGTTTCATTGTTGAACATGGTGAGAGGGTGTGAAAGAGGGGTCCTATTGTGAGGGTTCCTAACACTTGTTCAACCACCAGCTAGCCAAGGATATGCTCTGATTCTCTAACAAAAGGACGAATAAAAATAGGGAATTTTTGAAATTGTAGAACCGAAAAATAATGCAATGTCAGTTGCTGTCTGTCCCAACATGTGCAGCTGCTAGTAATCCAATGTTAATTGGGCTTAGCAGTACTTAAGATGACTAGATATTTGAAGAATTAGAAATACTGCAATGTTATATAGTGCCAACAAAATTGCTGATTGATAATGCTAATTTTCTTTTTAGCAAAAACTGTCCCAAAGATTTGGACACAGTCCTTGAAAATAATTATTCATGTTGCCCCTTTCGCCCATTATTTTCACTCGGCTAGCAAACCTACGTACCCCTCCCCTATTCCACATTACAATATTGTTGCGCCCCAAAAGAATGGATTTCAGAAATTGTAGGTATGAGAAAAGTTCAGGAATAGACCATAGTAGATTTCTAGCCTTTCGACCAGCCGCATTCAATCAAAATCTGTCCAGAGCTGTAGATAATCCTCAACCTAGAAAACATGAGTGATAGGGACTGGACTTTCCGTGATCTTTCTTGTGAATGCAGCCCCCCCCCCCCTTCTCCAGCAGTTAGTGGAACATCCTAGAATATGGATTGATGTTGTCCTCCATCTTTGATTTAGAGAAGGCCTAAGAAAAAAGATGTTGTGGTTCCCATTTCAGTCCCGAAAAAAAATAGTGACGTTAGGAAAGGATTTTCGTGATTAACCCAAATACTAATGGCTAGGGTTGGCAGGTTTTTTGCTGTCTGGAAACCTAGATGGAAACACAATCATCATGACAATGTTTTTTTTCCAAGGCTATGCATGGTTCATATTTCCTGTTAGTCCAGGATATTTCCAGTTAATACAGGAAATGTCCATTGTTCCTATACAGAGTAAGTTACCAGTAATTTTTCAGAAATGTCTGCAAGATAGCTAATATCAATGGAAAATATTAGTTTAATTCCTGATTTTTTTTACCGTACTGTTATGTTGACTGTTTTCACTGTCACTGCTGTACCGTGAACTTATCATTACAGTTAACATATAATTCCTGGACTTTCTTTTCCCTGCACCTGTGGCCACCATGAATATGTAGTTCTGTGAACATGTCCATTTTTCTCAGACAGTGAACTTTTGCTAGCATGAACATAAAATGAATTACAGTATTTATCATGTTTTCTCGTGTTGTATATTGACCTTTTGTAATGCCAAAGAAGTAATAAATTACTACCCCTATACAGGGTATATTACCACTATTACCAAGTGTATTTATATCTAACACATGCCATACAAAGACTAATTATGGAGAGCTATTTTGATCACGATAGCCGTATATTAAATGACTATACCAGTGGTGAAAGGCAGTGGGTAACGTGATATGTTTTTCTGTCAATCAATCATTGGGTCGAGAATTTGAAATGCAGCCAATGTTAATAATATGCTTTCCAATGGTTTCACCTTTGGTCTACTGATGGTTGACCTTTTACTAGTGGTAGACACAATAGTGTGGGAACGACAAGTTACTGTAACTCAGAAAACTTTTGTGTATGTGATAGTTTTATTTCACTTAGGAGGGAAAGGGTTGTTTTTGACAGTGTTATAGATTCACAGTTGAAACAATTCTAACATTAACATATAGTTATACAAGGAATCTGTATCTGTAAAGTCGGTATAACCACCCTTTGGCATAACACACCAGCTTCGCAGGCAAGCGGCGCGGCAGCAGCTGGCTACATTACACCGAAGAGGAAGATAGTTGCGACGTCATGAATTCATGTTTTCCGCAAAAAATTTAACTGTTACAGTTTCATGATTCACATAACTGAATTTCATGATAAATAGATACAAAATACAAAGTTGAGTTTAAGCAATGGGAATTTCAGATGGAAAGATATGAGAAAATAATTTCCAACACCATATATATATATGAATGCACATACTGTTTAAATTACGCAACACAAACACAAGATTTGTCCCCTTGCCAATCCAGTGTGTCCTCCATGTTTTGACCCGGCGTTGATTGATTTCGGAAGCCGGTATTACTGAGGTTTGGAGGTCAAGGTCAGCCGTGATGAATGCCCTTGGCAGCACGGTTGTCATGGTGATAGATGATGGTTCTACTGCTCCCTCCCTGCCCTGGCCTGTGTCTGTTTCTGTCAGCAGATTGCAGGCAGATATGAAAGATGTCAGCTGCTATGAAAGGTTTCGGGATGGCCTTTGATGTCAGTGAAGAACCAACTTTTCCATGAGAAACTGGAAATGTCTGGGAAAAAAAAAGGAAATTCAGCATTGATTGACATAATTTCGATATAATTTCAACTCATATAGTGTCAGAGCCCATTCAAACCTGGCTGGTATATTAATTTTATAATAGTTGACACTGGAATGTTGTGGTTGGCTGGCATAGTCAAATTTCTTACATATACATAAATGATTCAACAAACATTTTATGAATTATGACACCTTTGTTTGACTCTGGTCTTAGGTGGGTTTATATTATTCTGGACAAATCTGACAACACTCTGTTAAGACTTCTCCCTTCTATTTCACCTGCCATCAGAAATCAGTACGCTTACCTGAAGGGTTCCTCCACTGTTTTAGCCGCCGTCAGGATGGTTCACACTTGGCTGACAGCTTTAGACTCAAGACGTCATGCAGCAGTCCATGCTTTGTTCGCAGATATGAGTAAAGCATTTGATAGAGTGAACCATGCAATTCTCCTACAACGTGTGAACGATGTGGTGACCAACCCACGCATGGTAGCCTGGATACAGAACTATCTGCAAGGTCGCACTCAGAGAGTTGTTGCCAACGGCAAAGTCAGCGAGTGGAGGGTACTTACCTCGGGTGTACCACAGGGAGGAGTACTATCGCCATACCTTTTCCTCCTGTTCATGGGTTCTCGAGACACAGTCCACAGTGACACCCTTGATGTCGGCTACGCGGACGATGTGGGTTTGTCCAGGTTAATTCCCCTGGGGAAGGGTGACGCCGACAACAGTATGAGAGAGGAAGCGCAACAGCTTGACTCTTGGGCAGAGTGTAATGACATGTTGCTGAACGGCAAGAAAAGCCAGTCTCTGTTGATATGCTTCAGCAGAAACACTCCACCATTACCACTACTGTCTCTTGGTGGTGAACCTGTACCTTTCACAAGCGTCGCAAAGGGCCTTGGGTTCACCTTCGACTGCAAGCTGTCATGGCACGACCATGTACAATCCCTCGTCTCAAGAGCCTCGAGCAGGCTGCACTATCTTCGACTACTGACTAGACAGGGGATGAGTGTTGTTGACCTTGTTCAGATTTACCTGTCACTTATTCGCAGCGTTCTTGAATACGGCCACGTACTGCTGGTAGGTTGCAGCAAGGAACAATCGGACAGCATCGAACGTGTACAGAAACGGGCCCTCCGTATCATCTCTCTTGGCGGTAGACGATCAGTTCCTAACCTACCCTCCTTGAAGGAAAGAAGAGATGCAGCAGCTGTAAAACTCTTCAAGGACATGTTAAAACCGGAACATCCTTTGCATGACCTTGTGCCGCCCCAGAGATGTACAGCCACTGGCAGGCAATTAAGGAACAATCAGGAGTTTACGCTTCCGAAGGCCAGAACTGAACGTTTAAGGGGATCATTCCTACACATTGCAGTCAAACTACACAATAAGTCTGTTTCCTAGACTGAGCTTTGGATTCAGTGCTCTGTTTAATGTTGTAGCTAGCATTTGTGGTAGCCGCCTGCATTTTGTTATCCAGCATACTGCATAAGTGTTGTAAAAAATGTACGCAATTCAGGGTATATGTATGATTGTATGTATCCCTGCTGATTGTATGTTTTGAGGAAGAAAAAATAAAAATAAAAAAAAATAAAAATAAAAAAAACTGTTCACTTCTCATAAAAACATTTACCTTTTCACCTATAGAACACTATGTAAAGTACAGGTCGAAATAAATGCAACCCAGTTCTCACTTCTTCTTCCTTGGGGGTAGGTTTAACATATAAACAAGATTCAAAAGGCTCAGAACAAGATGGCCACACCTGCAGTAAGAAAACTCACCTGTCGTAAACCTGCGCGAGGGTTGGGTGTGTCCCACAGCTGTTCCAATACTCACCTTGCATACCCAAACATACACTCATGGAATAAGCATTTCCTATCCAGAGAATCAATGAATGCTTCAGTGCTTTCCGGACTTTGCTCGTAGGTATGACCATCTGCCCTTTGAAAGTTATCATTATAATTCTTGAAAAATACAGCCATCTCACAAGCAGCCTATTCTGCAAGCAGGTCTTTTTCTAAACATATCTCTTTACGTTCCAATCCTACTGGTACCAGTTGAATGGTGAGTCAAATTGTAGTGTGGGAAAGAAGAATAAAGAAAAACTAGGTGTGGCTGTAGCCTTGAAATTCCACTGCCATTATCCTGTTTTGAGCTAGGAATTTAGGTATGCTAAATCCGGGACATAGGATTTTTTGTGAAATCACAGCTGTCCAATATTATATTATAGATACTTAAGTTAGTTATTTCTCAGAACTTGGTTATTCGAGACTTTTGCCATAACCAGTGGATGCATAAATTACATGGTGCATGGTAGGGTTATTATGATTTGTATATCCAGGTGTAATCTTTCAGTATTGAATGAATTTTGAGGGAAGCAACATTTTTACCATTTTTTGGTATATAATAGTTTTTACCATATAACATTATTTGTTTATTTGGATTTTTCACAAAGTGAAAGGGAGGGCAAAACAGGTGCATACACACCTTTGCAAGTTGCCCTCCCCCATACAAAAACACATATACAACCGAAAATCATAAGACTGTCGGCTTTAGGGTTAGTTCTAGCTTCAAGAAAGACATCCGTTAACTAGCAGTAAGTAGTTTTCAAGCTGCTGTAGCTTACAGCAGTGTAAGCAGCCTCTAGCCTCCATAGCATGCCAAAAACTGGGGGTTTGGGGGGTCTTTGAGATCTTTTAATAAGTTTCATGTGCTATTTTGTGATTGCATATAGACAACATAGCTGGCCTGGTTGAATTACCCCCGTTTTTTTAGAACTGGGTTAATCAGAAAACAGCCGAAGACCACCAAACCCCCAGTTCTATAAGCCTGCTACGGAGGCTAATCAGAAAACAGCAGAAGACCACCAAACCCCCAGTTCTATAAGCCTGCTACGGAGGCTAATCAGAAAACAGCCGAAGACCACCGAACTCCCAGTTCTATAAGCCTGCTACGGGGGCTAAGCAGCCTCATCCATAGTGATTTTATCACCTGAGGAAGTGAACTTCCCAACATGAGAGCTGAGTTAATTGAAAGCCGCAGAAATCAACCACAGAAATGAAAATTTCATGACAAACGATAACGTTACCGGACTGAGCTACGGAGATAAGGGACTAATCAGTAATGATCCATTAGGGGGGAGGGTTACTCCCCTGCCTGGAGGCATGTTTAATTATTCATCCCTCTCACCAAATCTTGCAGCAATTGCAGATAACGTCCTAAATTAGTGGTTCTCGCGGAAGATTATAACTTACCAAATTAGTGGCTCAAAATTGGTGTGTTATCGTGAGGACTGTTTTAATTATTAATCTTTACAGCAAATTATTTTGCAGTGATTTACACCATAAAATACTTCTATTTATTTCAACTTTATTACATACAGGTAAAAGGCCAAGGGAAAACAGGAGTGTCCTTTTAAACTCCTTGACCAAATTAAGATAAAAATGACAGAAGGACTTAACAACTTATAAGAAATGATAAATATCAACAGAATTACAATGATAATTCCGATTTATTATATTGCGTGAAGTCTAGACTCTGAATCAATAATAACATTCAATTTGAACGTGATTTGTGTGCAAAATGATGTATGTTATTTTGATCACCATGTTTTTAAGGAAATTATGGCTCACGTAAAGTGATTTATTGTCTAACTGCATGGCTTGCCGAGGAAGCGTTATATTTGTCTGTGTGGACTGTGGAATAATAACCCCTCCATTGTACAGGGCTCGAAATTCATTTTTGGGAATAGGTGCACTGGTGCACCTAACCTAAAAAATTAGGTGCACCAAAAATTTTTTAGGTGCACCATATGAAACAAAACCTATGCACAGATCTTACTGCTCCTCATCTGAGCTTGAATCTGAAATGGGAGCTAACTTCAAAATCTAGTACTACAACAAAGATTTTATTATTTTTCTGACACTTACATGCCAAGAATATCCTGTATACTATATTTCATTTCATATGAACAAAATACCTACAAAAATATTTGGGTGCACTGCTGCACCCACAGAAAAAAATTAGGTGCACAGCTCCAATTTTGGGTGCATTAAGGTGCACATGTACCCAGTATTTTGAGCCCTGAATAATAGCGTCTCTGCTGTATCACTGAGGCTGATTAATGACTTCCCAGGGCTATTTTCGATTCCATTAACTAAAGCAGCTACTGAAAAATCAATTGTTATTGTAATCTGCCGTATTATCCAAGGATTTTTGTCGCTTATGTTGGTACAATAATGACGGCAACACCGGTTGGTTAGGTGGACAATAGGCATTGATGGTGTATAGTTAAAGCCTTGCTAATGGTACCAAGTGGATCAATACACAATAAAGCGAGAGGTAAGGGAGTTATAACATTTTGAGACAGGCGCCAGAGAAGTTGGATCATTAAATGGTATATTGTGCATCAATATCTGCATACAAAGGAGAAGAGTACTAAATTATAGCTACAGTCAAAGACTCAAACCTGTATATTAGTGACCACCTCTACATAAGGACCGCCTGGCCATTCCATTATGAAAACTTTTTCGTAGTCCATTTGTTACTGGTAGATAATTTTTCCCGTTGAATTTGATACAACCTTTAAGAATCCTGTATATAATGACCACCTGTCCAAATAGACCAGATTTTTACCTTCGCCAAGAAGGTTATGTTTTCAGGGGCGTTCGTGTATGTGTGTGTGTGTGTGTGTGTCAACACGATAACTTGAGAAGGTCTCGATGGATTGTCTTGATACTTGGTAGGTGGGTAGGTCTTGATGAGACCTCAAAATGATTAGATTTTAGGCCACCTGGCGGCTTGTCATGGTACTGCAGCAGAACTTCCGGTTTTGATATCTCATGATCCAGACATGCTAGGGTGATGAAATTTAGATGGTAGATAGCTCTTGTGCTGGGGATAAAATCACATGAGATTGAGCCCCCTAGTTGCTTGCTCTAGAACTGCAGGGGGTTTAATGGACAAATGTTTAAAGGGGGATAACTCAAGAACCGATTGATGGATCATCGTGATTTTTGGTATGTAGGTAGCTTGAGTGGAGCTTGACATAATGATATTACAATTATGCAAATATGGATGTAATTTGCATAATTAATGAGGAAATTCTATTTATCAGCTGCATTCCATAATAGGAAGTTCAAGCTTGTGACATATGTTATTAAGAATGAGAGAAACACAGGCAGATATCGATTATGCAAATGAAGACTTAATTTGCATAATTAATGAGAAAATATTATAATTGCATAGTGGTAACTGCCTGGAATTTTATACTTGGGGTGTTTGAAAGTTAAGTTAAGGTGAACATAATTAAACATAACTTATTCAAATAAGGACCTCATTTGCATAATTTATGAGAAAATGTCATTGTGGCATTCTTTGTTAAGATAAGACTGTCTTTTGGTGGAGAATATGATCAACAGATATAATTCATGCAATTGAGGATCCTATTTGCATAATTAGGGGGACTAATATATAATTTCTTAATCATAAAAGCTAACATCATTTGGCGAAGGTATGAGATCGTGGAACTCTAGTATCAGTCTGAAATGGTCTTCTTGGCAGTTTTGACAGCAAAGTATTTTGCATATGTTTCCAATCTTGAAAACCCATTTCATAGGCTTGAACTTGCAAGAGCTAGAACTTGATTTCATCTGTGAAAACTGCTTTTCAGTAAATGTGAGGTCTATCAATTGGATTGGTTTACTGTAAAGTGTTATGTAGGTTTATCCTTTTTACTGCTATCTCAGAACTGTAACAACAACAAATTTGCCTAATTTAAACCAAACAGAAACCTTAGCAGTGGTTAACAGGTTAACAGTGTCATTTAACTGGCTTCAAGTGTACTACTAGTGTACTAGTTAGTTGCAGATGTTTACCACCACTATGTGCATGTTTCTACTTTACAGTCTAGGAAGCCATGCATTCACACAGTGATGTGTTACAGACCTCTGGGTCCTTTAGCCTCCGTAGCAGGCTTATAGAACTGGGGGTTTGGTGGTCTTCGGCTGTTTTCTGATTAGCCCAGGTCTAAAACGGGGGTAATTCAACCAGGCCGGCTATGTTGTCTATATGCAATCAGAAAATAGCACATAAAAGCTCCCAAAGACCCCAAAGACCCCCAAAACCCTGAGGTTTTGGCATGCTATGGAGGCTATGGGTGCTTTACCTACTCGAGCTAACCCTGTTTTCCAAACATGTAAACACAATTACACATGAGACAAGCCTGTAGCCCTGTCAGGGAGTAAACAGTGGTGTTGAGGGATGTAAACCATTTACCCAGTCCCACTTTGTCGTTATCAACTGATAGTTTGTTCTTAAAGGGATGCCAGGCCTTTAAAACTGTGCACACAAAAGCATACTACCTCCCTGAATGTATCGAAAACTGTCAGCAGGTTAGAACTGGTTTTTTTCTTAGGCAAAGGCCAGGAAATATCTCTTAAGTGTGATTTTTAAGTGCACCCCAATCCTTTCGATTTTTCTTACAGAAACTTTTCCTAGTGGAAACCAGGCCAGACAATCATAACAACATAATTGGCAAACGAATAACTAATATAATGGAAGTTTAACTACATGTACATGTATTTTGTAACAACAAAGCTAACTCTAGATTGAAAACAGGCATATAAATCTTTGCCCTTGACTAACTTGAGATTGTGACCAGTTGTGAGGTGTACTCTTATACTTTGTTCCTATTACCTGGTCACATATTGTATATCTACTTTTTACCCTGTATGTATTTCAACGTTATTAGGTTTAAGTAGAGATAGTAGGTTCGATAAGTATATCGTACACGTAGAAGTTGTTAGCAAATAGTCTTATATCACCACATTTTTCTTGTTAATGTCTGTATGCAATTAGCCCTCGGGCATGAATTTGCAATAAACATCAACAATATATAAACCTGGTTTTCCATATACTGGACTTCCTCCTTAGGTTCTATTTAAAATGAAAGTAAGTCAAGATTTAAAATTGCTAAAATAACAATTAGACATTTAATGTACCACCAAATGTGTCCCCAGACACGCACCCAGAGGTTATTAAACAGGGATCAAACAAGTCCATCCTGTTTAAGTGTTTCCACACACACCACAGGAGCATGTCAAACATAAGCTACTGATAAATAATGTCAACACAGCAGTCTCAGGGGACAGGGGGGACCATCTTGCTTCTGCAAGTAAACTGAGTGAAGGGCACAGGAACATAGAAATTATATCCAGACAGCTATGTTGAAGCCATATATGCAATTATTGAAGGTTTATCATGAAAAGGAAATCTACATGTAGCTGACCAGGTTTATTATCAAAATCTATGTTTAAGACTTAAGTTTGTTAATGTGTATTTCTAAACCCACTAGGCCAGAGTGTAAAGTAACAGGTGCATTTGATTTTTACCTCAGCCTAGATAGCTTAGTTAGCAAGGAGGTGAGGTTTTTGACCAAGGCTTCTTTTTCTTCTTGCAACATCAGGATAGCTAATCACTTTCTAGTTGGTTAATCTGCTCCCCCCCCCCCCAAGACTTGATACCAGTTAAGTCTTTCAGTTTTAAGTGTGGCAGAGAAATTTAAAGTCTTAATGGCTCTACAGCCCATCTGGCTTGGAGCCATGCATGTTGGCAAGAAGTATTCATCCATGGGGGCCCGCATTCCTTTTTTCGTAAGGCGTAATCAGGCCTTTCTAGTCTTTGTAATCTGTATGCAGCCTCCAAAAATATCAACGTAATTCGTAATAGTACATTATAATCAGCTGCAAAGCATTAAGTCGTAATCAGCTCTGAGACTTAAATGTAATTCGTAATCGGCAGCGAAAATTTTGCGTAATTCGTAATCACTACCCCCCCCCCTGCAGACCCTCATTCAGACATGTCTAGAATGTCTGGTAGACTCTATTAAGACGTTACGTAGCCTGTGTGTTATGGGAGAGAATTTTACACTATTTCAGATATGTCAGAGGAACCTAGTTAACAACACTGTTATCAGTTGGTTTTATCAATGATAAGATAGCTTGGATTTAGTTATCGATTTTTATAATCATTATGTGGGTAAGCCTTGATGATAAGGATAAGGTGGTTGAAATTTTTGGGAAAGATTACTATAAATACAAGTGTGGTTTTTCTTTTTGCTTTTTTTCTGGTGACCTGTCCCCTGCAAATTTATGACACCCCAAATATATCTTCCTTGTATGACAACTATACTACAGAATTGTTACAACTGTGAATTTAGAATACTGTGAAAACCACTAGTACTGCTTCCCTCCTACCTTGAAAGAAGGCCTGCATGGGGGGGAGTGATTATGAATTACGTAAAATTTTCGCCACCGATTATGAATTACGTTAAATTCTCAGCTGATTACAACTTTACGCTTTGTGGCTAATACAATATTACAAATTACGTAGATTTTTGGGGAGGCTGCCTACGGATTACGAAGACTAAACAGGCCTGATTACGCCGTATGAAAAAGGTTATTCGGTCCCTCTTGAAATGACTAAAACCACTGCCAACATAACGTTCTAATTTGTACTGCAGTTGGAAAGACCTGGGTCCAATTCTTGGCATTATCCTGAAAAGCTTCCTTTTGAAATGTGATTACAAGTGTGTAAATCCTACAGAGGAAACTGTGATGCCTTGGGGACGATCTGGCTTATGCTGACTGTGTGTAGTTGGAAGGCCACACCAATTTGGTTTATTGTTGCTCAGAATTTTTCAGAAAAAATCTGAAGTGACAGGAAAAAATCGAAAAAATGAAAACAGATCTTGGCATCCTATGAAAGCCCAAACCACTGCATTGATAGAAAAACTGTAGCAACTCTGAAGAGAAGGGATTTTCTTAAACTGTTGGGGCCAAAATATAAGCATTTTTTTTTTTGATTTTGGAGTTCATTCAGAGGCTGAAATTTTTTTTTTATTTTTTGCAAATCAGTAAAAAATGAAACAGGCGAATTGGTGAACAAACAAATTGAGTTGTTGTGGCCTAAAGATGTAAATCCTACAAAGGAAGCTGTGATACCTCCGGGACACCCAGGCTTACGCTGACTCCTCGCATGTAAGATTAAGGTTCAATGTAACACATCTGTTGTGTAGTGCATGTTGCAAACTTAGCAACTTTACTGTCTTTGTGTGTTTAGTCAGCAGATGTTTCCTACTGTCACTTCAGAGCAACGAAGGACTCTCGAATAGATGTGCTGTTGACAATGTGATATTAAGAAAAATCTTCTTTTCTTTGGATGTAAGCATAGGTGTAGAGTGATAAATATACAGTTTGAAATATGTTAAGCTTGACACTGATGACAGTGCCTAACATCTAAGTTTGCTTAGTTAAATGTTTTGAGCAATTTACTCGTTTATTTCTGTTTTGTATTTAGATGAGTAAGAGTAGAAGACTACAAGTTCATTGAATAGACATAGTTTCATTGTTTAGAATATTGTTATATCAATTGCAGTTCTTTCTCTCCGAAGCTCAGATGGCAATTTTAATAACAAGAAAGAAGCATATTCATTCCACACATGTGTGACCTGTAAGCTACTTTTGAGATTAACACTAAGACTTAATCCTTCCTGTTCAAATCTCCTTTGAAAGGCAAAAAGCTCTGTCTCCCAGCTTGATTAAACCCTCGTAATGGATTAAATCCAGTGTAATTATCTTTCTGAGGCCAGAGTTTGCCACCCTAGCCATTTATTGACCTATTTATGACAGTTTTCATTATATCTTTGTAGCCTGCAACTTTGAACATTCATAATTGGCACCCACTTTCATAAAGACTATTTTTGTCATCTCTCTTCTATACTATTTATTACACATTAAAGACATATAATTAGGTCACAGCAAGTAACTTTATGGATTACATCAGCGTGCGCATTAATTTGTACCTGATTTTAGGGGAAAACATATGCCGCAAATGCTGTTGTGATGCCAGATTTACAGAATTCAGTGTTAGAAATACCTGTCTGCAGTCTGCATTTAAAAGAGACATAGTTTTAGTTTCAATATTGCAGCACACTGGAAAAAAAGTATTGCGAACACTGGAATTAAATCCAGACATCCCGTTTATTTGTCTAATAAGGTCATGCATTTGGATGTCAAGCAGGTCACTGAACTTTGCGCAGAAATGGAGGCATAGAAATGCCACCAATGTCGGGGGACCGCCCGGTAGCATCACGCAGGTATTGAAGTTTTGAACATCTTACTTTAGTTAGCAAATATATGACCAAGGGCACCAGTGTGTTTGGATATCGTAAAAATGGATTTTGGGCAGCAGCTCATGGATTTTATTCTGATAATTCCCAAGCTATTTATGCCTGCCTAGGGTTACAACTACCAAATGTGACATAACTGGCAAGAAAGTCAGTAGTGATGTAGTTTTTCTCTAAATTGTATTAGGACAAAAGACCTTTGAATGGAAGTAAAATGGGGTGGAAAGTAAAGTATAGTTTTAGCCTCTAGTTTATTGACTCAATGCATCTGTATCTGTATTAGTATAGCCGGTATAACCGCCCATCGGCGCAACACACCAGCTTTGCAGGCACGTGGCGCGGTGGCAGCTAGCTGTATCACACCGAACGACTTGTTACACTCAATCTTTGCACATTTAATTGCAGTCTAGTGATGATGCCCCAATTGTGCTTGGTGGCAATGAGTCTGTAATGATATTGATAATAGTAATAGTGAGTTGTTGGCATTGTATAGCCTTATGTGCATTAACCTCATAGCCTCTGTAGTACTGTCGGTAACAGGTGCAGGATAGAGTACAGGACCCCCTGCCCAGAGCTGGTGGTTTTATGTTCAAAGGAAAAACATTTGTGTTATGATTTATGGTTATAAAGCCACATTTGGGGCGCGCCAATCAAAATTTGATCGGACCAAAATCGTTTATCAAGTATCTAGCATATAGAGGCAGCTTGTCAACTGATGATAGATTGTCCTTAATCATTGTATTAATAGGTTTGGTGAGAGGGTGTCGTATAACTGTTAACTGCTTCATTTACATTTCTAAAAAGGACAAATATTAATTTTTGGATTGTGGATTGGTAGAAGAAGGGATGTATCAATATTAGTGTTGATTTTTTTTCAACTCAGAGTTTGACAAGTCTTTTTTTCGAGGATGGCAAATGATTGTATTCCAGTTAGGCCACCCAAAACTGTTGTGAGCATGCAAAAAAAAAGTGGTCCAAAAAAGTTAAACTTGCCTTCAAGTTCATTTGAAATCTAAGGGTTCAGGAAGGTTGAACAAATGGCTGAAAACACAAGCATGGTATACAATACAATGAATTCTTTATTTTTGGTCTTTCATATCTTATTTGACACCATTCTCTCTCTCTCTATTTGGTTTATCGTCTGTTGTTCCCCGTAACGAGGGTTAGACGTGCTTGCACACTGATGCTGGGGCTTGATGGTAGCTCGCCATTTGCCTCTGTCCTGTGGGTTCTTGGGCCGCGAGTCAGCAAATTTCAATACGCCTGTGGGTTAGAGTCTCAAGAACCACTATTACACATCACAAACCAGAAGCCGCTAACAGAGTGACAAACACTTGACAACTGTGAACATCTGTCGCCACCAGGCTGGCTCCTCTCAGCTGTTCACTCCTTCCACTTGTCAGCGTGACCTTGTGTTGAAGGTCGCGCTAATGTTGTGGTTTTGCAAGTCCATATTGTAATCCGAGAACTCCCTCCAGAGAAATTGCCCGGTCCTAAGTGGCTCAATTTGAGTTGTGGGCTGTTGCATCATAAACACAGCTAAAATATTGGAGTCATGTATCGTTACTGTAAATTGTGAAATGTTTGTGGTGGTTGTTATTTTTGCCATCCTCTTAATGTGAAATCGTGACACCACGAATATGTATTTTGTATTTTTACTGTATGAACTTCAGACACCACAAAAAACTTACATATTCCTATAAAAACCACTATGCATTGATGTCGTCCATAAAATATTGATAACAATCATCATGGAAGATTGGTTGAAAAATTTTACTAGTATAACCATAATAAAGATTTGCCATATACTCAATATATCAAGAAAATTGAGATGTAGATTTGTTTTTACAAGAAATTTCAGGATACTGTATTCTATTTCAAATGTCTCATTCTGTGTTTCAAGAATCAAACAATAAAACATGTCAGCTATTCATGAAGAGAAGACAATAGGACTGCAGTGTTATGATATATGGAATCATCAGACCATTTTCCCCATATAGCGCATACTCTATCCATCATCTGATTCATTTGGTTTGCTTCGTTGCCTCAAGAGAAAGAACCCGAAATATAACCTTACAGGGTCATATATCATGAGAAAAGAACATACACAAGAGCTTTCTATGACAAAGTGTATATATATATGTACAGTCATGTTTGCGTTACATTTGACGGACTTAGATAACGCAACGCTGTCGCAACGCAGCGATAACGCTGACGCAACGCAGCGGCAACGCTGACGCAACGCGATAGCGCAACTTGCGGTAATTGACCCCGGCCGCACGAATGCGTTACAGCGTTATTTATCCTGCTACCGAGTGCGCCATCGCGCTATTGACGCAACTATAATGAGCTGGATAGGGTTTCATGTTTGTTTGTCTACTTTGTCATTTAAATTTAGAAACAATACTGAGTGTTATGGCCCCCTTTCAGCGGTCATAGACATGCATGAGTGTTGGAATTGGATGGCAGGAATTAGTTTGAGCACGTCCTTGGTTTGAGCATGGATGTAAAAATGGTTTGAGGCATTTCCAATGAGGTTATTCATCAGCCTGTCTAAACATGTAACGCCCCAAAAATACGTTAGATATAGCAATAATTTCAACTACACTTCACCCCAACATGTCGCAAACAAAATATAGCAACTCCTCCTCCGCTACTTTTCAACACGGCAAGGTCAGACAATGTTTGGTGTTGCCCCGGCGGCCCGGAATCTTACTTGTGCAGTCAAGAGCGTAATGAGCCGGCGCATGTTGGCGATGATTTTTTAAAACCATAGAACGCATAATTCAGCAATCAAAATTGAATTGTCAAAAGCTTAGGATATATCCCGCCAGCGAAATGGATCTTGTAAAGAAGCTGTCTTGTTTACCGTCGGTAAGCTCTGGGGTACTTTGTCGGATCGCTACCAGTCTGTAGCGAGTACGTGGAGAGGACTGTTTGTATTCGGCTGACGAAATGATCTTCGTTTCACATTCGTTTCTTTTCGGTTCTTGTCGTCAGCGAATGAGTGTGTTTGGTATGCTCACGAGATTTGCCGATCAATTCACCAGTAATTTTCTAAGGGGAGGAAAGATCACGATTGCAGTAATGGAAAACATCACATGATTGACTGCAGTCCCTTGCACTTGGCACAAAAACAACAACTTGTTGGGAAACAAAAAATAAAATAAAATTTTTGATCGTAGTAATTTTTTTTAAATTTTGAATTCATGTATGTAACCATGGAGTTAGAAGGAACCTCCCAGGTGTAACACAGGAGATCTTTTCTCCTTAGAGTCAGACAGCTTGGCGCGACAGACCTGTCAACATTGATTGATAACGTCCGCCCGACACAACCTAGATCAAAGGCGGCGGCGGC
Source organism: Branchiostoma belcheri (assembly GCF_001625305.1). Lineage (NCBI taxonomy): Eukaryota > Metazoa > Chordata > Leptocardii > Amphioxiformes > Branchiostomatidae > Branchiostoma > Branchiostoma belcheri. The sequence continues at coordinate 47,676 of NW_017803135.1, read as the reverse complement.
GGTCAGTTTGAATGTAGCAAACTCGTTTCACCAGAAATTCTCACGCTGGTGGATTCACAAAATCACGCTGATAAAGAATCCAGAGCTGTATGAATCTGACCAGATCGTCTGTATTTCTGCCGAGATTTCACGCTGTACAAGCTTTTTCAATGCATTCCTTTCTTTTGACAAAATATTGACGGCGCGGAGTTGCAGCAGCTCTACGTACATATTTATAAGATGACGGGTAACGTCATATGGCTCCTTGATCAGTTTCAGCGACATTTTTCTACACGTGACTTTTCTTCGTTGAATGGGCTAAGCATTTCTGGGATAAGCTCGCATAATGTGTATTGTAAACGAAACAGATAATAGGCTATTCAGCCAACAATGAACAAAAGGTGTGAAATAAACACTAATCCATTCGCCCATCCTTGCCACTACGATGTTGTTGATTAACTATTTTGCAAATGAAAGCGCCAAATTCCACGATCTAATCTCTAAATAACCCAACAGTTCAGTCAATAAACGAAATGGCGAAGCTGTATCAGTCCCGCCCCTGACAAAGTACTTCTCTTTTTTTGCAATATATAAATGTTCTTTTGATGTGTTTTCAGGTTCATCCTCTAGTCTTTGATTGAGTTACGAGACTGTGCTGCGTGAAACATGTGCGGACTTTGCAGGATCAACAGGATTACATTTAAGTTTTTTCTTTAGTTTTGGCGTTCGGTTGACTAGAAAGTTACGTTTGGTTTTGACGTTGAACTTCCTTTGTTGACTAGAAAGTTCTTTTTCTTTGTTTTGACGTTTTTTCTTTCGTTTTGACGTTAGGTCGTTGACTGCGTTTTTTTTTTCGTTTGAAGTCGATTGAAGTTCCCCAGTTTAGACGTTCGTTTGTTGACGTCTGTTGACTCAGTTTGATATGTTATTATTACGTTTTGGTCTTCTCAATTCCATTGAAGTTTTTGCTAACCACACTTTACTAACTGATTTCGCACAACTAATAACTCATATCATTGGATATTTTAGGATACGTACACAGGTAATGTGATTAACGAGTAAGTGCTATTATATTTTATCAAAGAAAACGAGGGAATTGTTAGGAAATCTTCTTGTGGGAAGTGTTCTTGTCTATTTTATTACCGGAAGCAAACGGAAGAAATGTTGCGAATGAATGTAATTACGTAACATCTGAAAAATGCCGCACCGAACCCTTTCGGCCGAGATGTAATATAACAACGGATGGTTCGTATGCCTAACTCAAAATAGATACATCACAAAAGTTTTTAAAGATTTGCAACGGGACGAAAAGATATTGAGGAATATAGTAACTGTTTACTCACCTTAGACAATACCAAAAGGACGATCACGAAGTAAACGATGGTCTAACTACATTATACCGGTAGTCTGCTGGAAGATTGTCCAACTTGGCAAAATATGTCAGTTCAAGACATATGGCGCACGTTTGTCCGACGTATAATCTTGTATTATATTTTCAGCTAAGGGTGAGGTGTATGGTGTTTGATGTCCAAACAAAAACATTGACACATGAACATGTGAAGAAAACGCCGTTAAACAGTAGTTTGTTGGGAAATCAATAGTTCCGTGGTGTTTTCTAAAGCCGACACACTTTAGATTGTTGGAAAAGCTTTCTGTAATATGTCAGAGTGTATAACATTCCAGTGTGTCATTACAGACAGCGGGTAAGTTGTAGAACGTTTAAAAATAACGTCCAATCAGAAATAATGATAACGCAGATTTGATACAATGCATTGGGAGCGTCTATTGAATTGTCTTTCATCGGAAAATCGAGAGTTCCGTATCATTCTTGAAAACTGAGAACACGACAGATCCCTATAAATGCATATTGTTATACAAGAAATATAACATCCTAGTAATGTATATAACTAAAACAAAGAGTATTTTGTGGAGGAGTTAAAAAATGACGTCTACATAAAAAGATTGGCAGCGCAGTTGAATTGACGTCCTGATAGATTTGTATTCCAAATGGTCTCGTATTGGAAAATTTATGGTTCCGTGTTGCTTACTAAAGTTTACAACATTGTAGGGGGATGTAAAACTTGTTGTACCATCACTAGATAAACAGAATTTTAGTGTTATATTTCACGCTAAGGGTGAGTTGCAAAGCGTTTAAAATTTCCGTCCAAACTGAAGCATTGACAGCGCGGGTTTACTAGAACACGTAAGGAAACGTTCGTTTTCAATAGTTCCGTGTTGTTTTATTAAACCGAGACCATTTTAGGACTTTTCAAGAAGCCTTCTTTAATATGGCAATAATAGTACTCTAGTAAATCGTTTTAAAACGGGTGGTGTGGAGGATTTTAAAAAATACTAGAAGTAGGAAGATTCACATACATGCAGCGCAATGGAAAGGGGTGAAATGCAATGGGCCGAAACACGTTACCTGAATGAACGGTCTCATACTGGAAAGTTGATGAGTCCGTGTGTTTTCTGAAGTTAAGAACACAGCTGGCAGTAGCAAAAAACATCTTCTACTATCGAAAGATAAACATGATTCTAGTACCATAAAATACGGGGGTATTGTAGAGCGTTTGAAAATATAGTCAGAAGAAAAATATTGACAGCTCGGGTTTATAGAACACGTACTGAAAATTTCTGTTGACCAGCTTCTTCGCAAAAGTGATGGTTCCGTGTTGTTTTTTAAAAGCAGGAACATCGGTTCCTCAGACCCTCGAAAGAAGCATTCTGTAATATGGCATGGTATTGTCGTATATAATGATAGACAACGTGTGACTGGTAATGCGTCTGTAAATGATGTCGAACCGGAATATTGACAGTGCGGGTTTCATTCACAGCATGGAAACGTCCATTGACCTGCCTTTTGTTTGAAAATTGATGGGTTCGTGTTGTTTTCTTAAACTGAGAACACTGTGGACCCCTCAAAAACCTTGGTCTAACATGACAAGATATATAGCATTCTAGTAAATCGGATGGTGTGTGGAGGATTTGAAAAGAAAAGACTAGAAATAGGAAGCTTTACATGTATACCCCGCAATGCGAACGGAATGAATACGCGCGCCGGAACAGTTTTGTAGGATAAATAGTCTCGCATTGGAAAGTTGATGGTTCCGTGTATTTTTCTGAAGTTAAAGACGCATTGATAGAAAAAAGGAATTGTTGTAGCATGAAGAGCTATACGGAATTCTTGCATAATAAAGTTGGCTACGGAGAAATTATAGACGGTTTGGAAATAAAATCCGAACATCGGAACAAAAATATTGACAGCGTGGGTTTCATGGAACGCGTACGAAAACGTGTCGAATAGCCTTTTTTTTTGCAAAAATGAAAGTTCCGTGTTGTTTTCTCAAACCGACAACGCCGTAGGGCCTTACAAAGCTTTCTGTAATATGACATGGTAAGTAGGAAGTTAGTATATTATTATAGGCAACGGGCGACTTGTAATGTGCTTGTAAATGATGTCCGAACTAAAATATTTACGGCTACATGAATACGCCTATTGAACAGCCTTTTTGCAAACAGACTAGTTCCGTGTTGTTTTCCAAAACACCTTATGCTCTTGAAAAGGCTGTCTGTAATATGGCATGGTAAGTATCAAACAATTACTAGTTAGTATATCATAGGGAAAGGATGACTTGTAATGTGCTTGAAATTGACGAACGAACCGAAATGTTGACAGCGCTAGTTTCATACATGGCATAAGCACGCCTGTTGAAATTTTTTTTGCTAAAATTTTAGTTCCGTGTTGTTTTCTAAAACCGAAAACGCCTAACGTCCGTAAAACAAGTATTTCTGTAATATGCATAATATATAGGATTTTAGTATATCATCATAGGTAACTGTTGACTTGTAAAACTTTGGTACATGGCGTCCGAACCGAAATATGGACAGCGCGGGTTTCATTCACAGCGTATGAAAACGTCCATTGACGTCCTGCCTTATATGAAAATTGATGGTTTCGTGTTGTTTTCCAAAACCGAGAACACCTTATGCCCCTGAAAATGCTTTCTGTAATATGGCATGGTAAGTAGCATACAAGTATATTATAGGCAAAGGATGACTTGTGTATAAAGGTACTTGAAATTGACGACCGAACTGAAATACTGACGGAGCAGGTTTCATACATGGCATAAGCACGCCTGTTGACCTTTTTTTGCAGAAATTGTAGTTCCGTATTGTTTTCTAAAGCCGACAACGCCTTAATCCCTTGAAAAGTTTTCTGTAATATGGCATAATATGTAGAATTCTAGTATGTCATCATAGGCAACTGTTGACTTGTACATGGCGTCCGAGAGAGAGAGAGAGAGAGAGAGACCGCTGAAAGGGAGCTGGTGTGGTATGGTGTACATCTTAGCCGAACGGTCCCGCATTGGGAAGTTGTTGCTTGCGAGTTTTTTTTCCAACGTTAGGGACAGTTGGAAGTAGAAAAAACTTGTAACAACGCAAGTCATCGTCAGCAAGTCCCGGACCTCTGGCATGAGGATGGAACAAGGTAAAGGTTACAACACAAGATTGTCAGGCTATACAGGTGAGTTGTAGAGCGTTTGTCAATAGTGACAATTCACGAATTCCCGAACTCCCCGCAACCATGCTTTATTAGGTGTAGGTTGGCACGAAGTCGGCTTGGTCTTTGGCGAATTCGGCTACGAAATGTTTCAAAATGTTCTGGATAGCTGTCGTATTTAACCCTCTTTGGTCAAGAATACTGTCATTAATTTTCAGACCGAAAACCAAAACAAAGGTCCCAAGCATTATGCAAATTGACATGGTAATTGACACCTCAACGTGATATTGGAACTTCACACCTGAAGTGAATATCGCAAAACGAAGAAGACGCGAGAAGCCCCGAAAGTTATTCCCAGTCCGGTCTGCTGGCATTTTCATATGTACTAGACTACTAATACATGTAGTATATTTGAGGTGGAAATTCTGAAAGGTAGTAACGGATGTAGATAAGTTTAAATTAAGCAGTGAAAATAAAAGTATGGGTTACGTGTAAGGATTTTTTTGTAAAGATCACATACATGCAGTCATTTCTAGTACAATGTATACCGTTTGATAGATATTTAAAAACTTTTTTTACAATCAATCAATCATCCGCGGGGTCAGGTTCAGCAGTGACCAGTTTACAATCTTCTAGTTCATTTGTCCGATGTGTACTATGTATAGCTTTTTTCGTTTCTTGTATGTATCATACTTAAGAATATCGTTAACATCGTTTCGAGCTTCAATGTTATGAAATTGTTAGTTGTGTGAAAGCCAGTTACTAGTAGTAAAGTTTCGTTAGTAAAAACTTATATGGAATATAATATCAATAGATAATACAAAAACGTAACAAATACATAACAAATCGGTGTCAACAGACGTCAACAAACCAACGTCAAACGAAATAAAAAATCTAGTCCACAACCGAACGTCAAACCAAACGGAACAAAAAACTTGCTAGCCAACAACCGAACGTCAAACCATGGAGGTAAAAGAGAGAAATTAAGCTAAGGCACCTTTTCCAAATACTATGCAGCACATTGTTAGCCAAAAATTGTTACAAATTCATGTAACCAACGACCTTTATGGACCGGCAATGGTATACACTAGACAGGGTACAAAACAAAATACATGTAATAGAAATTAATTTGATGGCCGTTGTAGCGTTGTCTGCACATACATAACCAAAAATTCAGGTCTATCTTTGGCGCGAAAGTTAGTCCAGGCTTGGAGGGACATGGTTAAGAAAGTACAACTAACTTTAAGTTAACCTACGGAGACGATCTGACCAAGGACATTATACAATGTCTCTGATCTGACTCAGGAAAATAGGGCGATGGGTATGTAATCATATTCAGCTTCAAGTAAATATGGCCGGTATGAAGCGCTGCTTACAGAAATGGTACAAAAAGTACCAAAGCAGGGTCTAGGTTCCGAAACGCGGGGTCTAGGTTCCGAAACGTTGAAACGTACTTTAATGACCTTTGACCCATTATACCGCCGGCGGTGCGGGGCTGGCAGGCGGGCTGCCGTGCCGCTGATCTGCCAAGCTCTAAGCTCCCGGCCCGGGTCGGGCTTCCACTGGAAGCAGTTCTGTTCACGGCCGCGATTGCCGGATTGGGGATTTATCCCGCTAATTAGCAGACAATGTACCGACGTGCTTCACCGTGCATAACAATACTGCATAAATTACGGATTTTCTAAAGTGTTGCACTTTAGTAGACCATAATGGTAACAGCAACAGACATCTGCGGTTAAAATTTAGAAGACTAGTTAAACGTTTTACACATGATTTTACTGGTTCACGTGGAGATCTGATTTATACCGAACGTCGAAAAAATTTGATACGTGGTTCTTTGCTCACCAAACAAAGAAACAAGTAATATGCGCTTAATCGAGATTTGAATAAGATTTGAGATTTGAAGCGAGCTGAGCTATTTGTTTTTGCAAAAATTCCAGCAAAGCATAATTTTTTTTATTTACGATTGCAACAGTAAAGCGACACAGACGACTCTAGTAACGCAAAGTAATGCAAATAAACAGTCATGGACTTGATATAAGATCGGGCCGGGAATCTACACGTGTATGAAGCATTTATGTCCGGACATGTTACCGGTGCGTGATTCGAGTACGGTCTGATGGTATAGTACTGGTATAATGCCCTTGTTCCCAGGATATAAATTGTCCTCTTTTTTTGCCAAAATCATTTTCCACATACGTCAGTGGCGTCAATCTTAGAAAAAAATAAAAGCCCTATTTTGCTGGGATCGTAATTTCATATACCCTTCAGCGTGACGCTGTCGGTAAAATTTACAGTAACAAAGGACCTTGGTTAGACGTATTTTTACCGAAAAAGTGAGTGTGGCCAAGGACAATATTATGATAAGTAAAGTGTCGGGCTAGGTTGTGCCGCTACCTTTGATCTGAAACTCAGACCGCCCTGTCGGCGCGCATTTGGGTCGGAGTTCATCAATCAATTTTGACAGGCTTGCGCCGCCGCGCGCAGTGCCTGTCGCGAGATTTGTGTGAATTTTGACTTTAATTATCGTCATTAGTAGTCCATTCCTCAAGACTTCTGATTTGACTTAACATTCGAAACTACTGTTTTGATTTACAGAGTTTTGGTGGATGCAATTAATCATGAGATGTTTGTTCAATACTTATATTTCGCGTTGCCTTTCCTCCCCGTAAGCAAATGTGTATTCCGCTACCGAATTTTCCCGGTCGGTCCGCGTGGCTTTGCTGATCGGGGCACACGTCCTAGTGTGCTCTAAAACTTACGTTTTCAAAGTTCTCTTATCCTATACCTAATCTTATCTGTAACATTAAACGTCTTGATTTTGACAAACGTCAGTAAAACCTAGGGAAAAAAACAAGGTATGAATATGCTTATTTCAGTACCGAAAACACGGGAATAGCTGAATATAATTGGTTACTTCGGCACGCTGTGTAGGCGGGGCACTAATCAACTCATGACGCCCCCCGTGCATATGAATGGATAACGCGACCGATCACTCGAGAAATAACGCGGGTGACGCGGGGCTACCTATGAGGCTCCGGCCATACAAACTGCGTTACCGTAACGCGGTATCGTCGCGATATCGTCGCGACGTTATCGCGCCGAGGGCGCGCCAGTATCGCGCCGCTAACGCAACATCCGTCAAATGTAACGCAGACATGACTGTAGGAATGCTGCCTTGAAATTAAACATGACAACATTCTTGGCAGAGTCTAGCAGTACATTTCCACCAAATTGCTTCCTGAATTTCCCTATGTCAACTTCTAATACCTCCCTGCCTGATCTGAGACCTCTTGACCTCCAGTCATTCTGCCTGTCAATCTTCCCTCCACCCATGTGCTGTCAACCAACTCTGGACAAACAGACACACAAACCCACACCTCGGCCACCCAAAACAATACCTCCATACTTGGAAGTAGAGAGGAAATCCCAAATTTCATAGTGTACAAACAAGGTACACAGCCCGGATTCAAGAAATTGTGTACAGTAATTTTTGTGCCATCATTTCTATGACGCTCAAGTTTTGTATTTTACAGTATAAAGTATATATTATGCACTATGCACACAACCCCTCAGACATTGTGGAATTAATGATGCTTAACGTGACAATACTGTCTAGAGGTATTTAGGTACCGTGTCTGGAGATATTACCATTGAATTGTCATTCTGCAAGCGTTGCAAAGCGGAACTTTATGTCTGGGAGCATGAAGCCTTAATATATCAGTAACCCATCCTTAGTTAATTGCCTGACATTTACAATCCCCAGAATGACACTACGGGTGTACGGTTCGGTACTGATTCGGTACTGATGCTTAGAAAGAAATGAGCGCGAGTTGAAAAATTTATATGATATGCACATGAAACATTTTCCAATTGATCATATCAGCTTCGTTAGCGTTGCAAGTTAGGGAATATGCCAGTTGGAAACCTGCTTGGGAGGTGATTAATTTTCATGAAAGAGTTTCAATGATCTAACTTAAGAAATATATTCAGAGAAAAGTTGCAAAGAAGATGTGAAAGTACGAAAAGAAAGAATTTAAATATGGTTGGTATACCTGGCCCTCTGTGTTCAGTCATTCGTCAATCCTCCTGACCACTGAGATTTCATCATCAACTTTTTTTTGCCTGCTTTTTTTGCATGTGTAACAGTGGGGGGTTTATAGGTGCTACCAACTGACCTTTTGAGGGGACTAGACCTTTTAGCCAAATCGTTAGAGCGTCGGTGTCTGAAGCTGGTGCACGGGTTTGGCGACTGGGTTCGATCCCCGGCCCAGGACCAGGCTAGGAGTGTCTTTCTGTTTCTTTTCTCCTAATTCTTACACATGCTTTGGGGTACCAAGAGGATGTCCTGCATATCATATAAAGTCAGTCTGGCCTCACCTACTGTTGATTTCGTGCTGTGGGGCAAAATTGGGGCAATATACAATCTCCTAAACACAACGCCATCCTGTCTCAAGTCATTGGGGCTTGACATGGAATAATATATATAATGATTAGGGCATAGAAACACCTTTCTGTCTTGCAAATTTTTAGCCTGGTTACCAGTCCTATTATAGCTCCTAAGTCCTACATTTGCGGAGAGGATGTGGGACTCGGGAGCTATAATAATAGGTCTGGTAACCAGGCTAGCAAATTTCTGGTTGCACAACCCTAGAATATTCAACCTTCTCACTGCTGCCTAACCTCATAATCAATATAAATTTGATGCCAAACAGCTACCTTAGCGGGCTGAAGGTTAAAGGCTGTAGTAACTCTCAGTAATTTTTGTTGACAACAGAAAAAAAATCGATGAAAACAAGTTGTGATGGATTCGGTTCATCACATATCCTGGACCTCAGAGGCTCATATGCATACTGTAAGTCACAAAACATTTGCAGTGGTTTAATTTGGCTGTATGATTGAAATGGCGATTTCTACAGTGTTTTAAATTCGCACTGTTGAAACAATTCTACAGTACAGTAGTTATACAAGAAAGACATACATCGCAGTGCCATGATTTTGCAAATCTCCAAGCAGATCCCTAGGCTTTCAGTGGCAAAAAGACAGTATCAAACTGGCCAGGCAGTATCCATTAGCCAGAGAAGGTCGCCAGCGGGGGTTAGCGACAAAAAAAAAACGGCCATATATAAAAAGCTAACGATCATTCCCCCACAACCTCTGCTTGGAGAAAATAAAACTACTGCAAAAGCTTTGACATTTACAGTAACACTTGTGGGCTGTCGCCAGTCTAGATGGTATTTCATTACACAGAAGTGGATTAGAATAAGGCCATCGGGTCATCTTATTGCCTCTTGGGGCTCACATTACTGCTTTATTGACATATTTAAAAGTCCATTGCGTACTATTATATTGACTTTGTTAATGTACCATTATGGCTGTCATATAAAGAGAAGTTAAGTTGTATTATCATATAATGTTTTTTTAATAGCCACTCATTAAATGTAAGGCACGTATAACATATAACACTAGTAATTGCCTCCAAAAAAGAAGTCAGGTCCCTCATAATATATGATTGTGCTATAATGTAGAAACACCAGTTATATTTTAAAAAGAAACTAAACGTTATTGTACCTCTTTACAATAAAATTGTTCCTCAGACTTGATTCTTTTGCCTTCTTCCATTAAGACCTACCTCCTTTCTTCCCTGAATCACTACCAGTCCCTGTGGACCACTCTTAAGACCCATTAAGGTCCCTGCTGTTTTGTTTTTCTAAGGCGTTAATTTCCCTAATGGCACTTCTTTGGGAAAGACTGGTAACAGGTTGCCTGTGCATTTATTAGCCTCTACCAGGCTTCAGAAGCAGCTGGAAAGAGCAGAAATTGGCCCAATAGAGAGATAAGATGCCAGCCAGAGGATGTTGGTCTGCTAAAGGAGTTCAGTTTAGACCAACATCCTGATATGTTATCTGTCTATTTGGCCAATTTTTGCCTTTCCAGCTGCTTCTGAAACCTGGTAGACCAGGCTATGCATTTATGTGACTCTAATTTAACACAGAACACTCGTAGTCGTTTTATCTCATTACTCTGCCCTTTCAGACACACAGGTAACAGTAAAGTTCTAACAGTAAAGAGTACAGTTTGCCACTCTGAATTTTAAAACTGCACTATTTGGCCAATTTCTATTCTATTCTAAAGCCTGATATAAAGGCTATGTATTTAGATGTGACTCTAATGTAACACAGTCCTTTCCTCAGATTCTCATTATTCCGCACACACCACGGACACACAGGAAACATTAGTGCGCCCCTGACAGTTGGAGTCTGTTCACAGCTCGTTCCCTTAAACCCTTCCTGACAACCTCTGCACAGCTCTAACGCCAAAGCGTCTCCTTGTTTATTCAACCTTTGCTAACCCTCCGGCACAGGCCAATTTCCTGGGGCTGTTTGCCTGCAGCGGAAACGCAGACAGAGGCACAATCTCCTCCCATCAACCTTTGCTTAGGAGATGCCCCAGACTTCGCAGAATTCTGCTGATGTGTCGCTGTGACAGGAAATGCAGCAAAAAAAGCACTTGTGGATTCTTAGGTCAGAGTATTAATGCTGCTTGGCAACTTCTCAAAGACTTTACCATCCTTGTTTCAGATTTTGAATTTTGAATTATAAGTGAGTGAATAAAGAGATGTTTCTTCTGACTTTGCCAGAAGTATTTGACTTAGCATGAAAGATTATACTATTTTATAGCGCATATATAGGGGTAATTTAGTAGAAGTTATGACAGAAGTTATGACAGAAGTTATGACAGAAGAACAAGGGAGAGAATCTCCTCCCATCAACCTTTGCTTAGGAGATGCCCCAGACTTCGCAGAATTCTGCTGATGTGTGGCTGCGACAGGAAATGCAGCAAAAAAAGCACTTGTGGATTCTTAGGTCACAGCACAAATGCTGCTTGGCAACTTGGCTTCTTAATTTAAAGACTTTTCTGTCCCTGTTTCAGAAATGATTGAATAAAGAAATCTTTCATCTGAAGCACTTTGCCGGAAGTCTTCAATCTAACATGAAAGATTCTAGCGAATAGGTAGCTAGGAGAAGATGTATGAAACGACAAACCTGCTTTCAATCCGATAGCGAATAGGAGGGCCTGCTTCATGCCCTTTTTGTAGGGTGTAATCAGGCCTTTTTAGTCTTCATAATCCGTAGGCAGCCTCCCCAAATCATCGCAATTCGTAATCAGTACGTTAGCCGTAACGTGTAACTGTCCGTAATCATCTCTGAGAATTTAACGTAATTGTTAATCGGTGGCAAAAATTTTACATAATTCACAATCACTATATATGTAGACACCCCCCCTCCCCCCATGCGGGCCCTCGAATAGGTAGCTAGAAGATACAGGCATGACAACAAAGCTACTTTCAACCTGCCGCCATGATCCGAAGCGAGTCTTGCAGAAGGAGCTGCCCTGATAAGAGACAGGACAGATCATTTGTCAAACGATTTGCGAGGAAATGCAACACCGACCACGGCTCGGCACCGCGCACTGATGTTGCTTCTGATTTGCATGAGACTCAGCCAGAAGATAAATTAGCCCCATTTGTGCATCTTGCTTCATGCTTTTATTGTTTGTCCTCTTATTCAGAGCTAAGAATCATTATAGATGAGGTATTATACTGTATTACATATTACCAGTTATACATTTCGAGGGATGTCAGTGAGCTCAATTTCCATAATAATGTCAGTGCATCAGTGCAGGTAACATTAAAATTCATCTGCACCAGACAAATTTTACCTGGACCACTCTTGCACAGTTTGGAGGGTATGGATCATGCTAATAACTGTTCAAAAAGCATTGCCACTATTCCTTTGCACTTCACACACAGGCAATTAAACGTTTGAATGGGAATTGGTATCAGGTCTTAATCAGTCCAAAGAAAAAGTACTTGACGATTGAAAATGGGTATGTTAATAATGGGTACTACCGTACTAGTTACTGCAGCAATATTTTACAGTAACCATTCGCTGTGAGAATGTTGGCAGGGAACATCTTTATTCAAACAGTATATAAATCCCCAGCAGGTCATTTATACTCGACCTTCTCCTATAAGGAACACAAATCATGTGCAGCAGCTTAAGCCCCTCTCCCATAGAGCCTGGCATCTCAGACAGATTCTGACAAGCAAAGAGCTGACGTGATATTTTCGGAGCGGAGGGAAGGGCAGGTTCTCTTGATTGAGTGACCTTGAGGTTGGAGTAGAGGAGACCTCAAACGTTCAGACGTCTTTAATCTTCTGTCAGTTGCTGATAGCAGAGGCAGGGATCAGCAAGAAACGTAAGGAGATTTTGTCTGGGACTGGCACTGCACACTATGACTATATACATATGTAAGGGTTGGGTACTGTAAATATGTTAACTTTTGCAGTGGGTTTTTTTTCAGTAGGAGGAAAAATTATGTTTGTATCTTCACCTAGAATTCAAAGGTTATGTTTTTGTTAGTATTAATGTTTTTGGTTTAGTAGTACTAGTAGGTGGATGGTATGGATGGATGGATTGTCGTGAAATTTGGTAGGTCTTGGCTGATCAAAGAAATGATTAGATTTTAGGCCCCCTGGCAGCTTTCCTTGATACTGCAGCAGAATTTACAGGTTGCATAACTCGTGTTTTTGACTGGCACACTGTATAAGGCCTGCATACTGTAAATGTATTTACTTTTTCAGTGGTTTTATTTTGTGGTATCATAAGGTATGATTAAGGTTTCAGTGGTGTTTTAAGATTAGATGTTGGACCCCCTGGCAGCTTTCCTTGGTACTGAAGGGATGTCCTATGCTGTGTTTTTTACAAGCTATGGACACAATTTCTAGGGGGTTTGTTGTTTTTTTCCTATTGTTTATTGCCTTGAAGTTCTGCACTGCAAGAGAAGTCCAGTCTCCTGCACTTCTGTTGATAGATAGAGATGAAGGTTGCCCCTGATTGGTGTTGGACATGAGGCAGGACCAAGAAAAACCATGAAAAATCTGTGTTTTTGACAGGTGCAGTACATTCTGTGGGCATGCTTGCTCCCCTGGCAGCTTCCCTTGATACTGCAGCAGAACTTGGGGGGGGGGGTCCTATGTCCTATGCCAGTGGGGTTTTTTTTTGCGCTGTATGAGAAAGTCCAGTCTAGAGCTGAACCCTGTTGATAGATGGAGATGAGGGGTCTCCCTGATTGGAGTTGGACATGAGGCAGTTGAAAGGTTGCCAGGGTTAATGGTACTGTAAGGTGCACCATCAACTGCCAGCCCAACACATGGTAGATATTCCTTCATCTTCTAAAATTTATAGACCAGCAGTGGGGGAAGTCATAAATTTCATCAGATCCTGAATGTGTAGTTGTGGACTTCAGGAAACAATGGTAGTCTTCGTGTAATGCCCCTTAAGATATTCTATTAAAGCCTGCAGACCACATGGTAGATATTACTTCATCTTCGTTTATAGTGGAGGGAAGTCATGAATTTTATCAGATATCCAGTAGATGTGTAAACATCTAGACTTCAGAATACAATGCAAGTCCTTGTGTAAGGTCCTTAGCAGCATCCATGTACCAGGCTCCATGTACAGCATATCACATAAAAGACTAGTATGAGAGCCTGCATCTGCTGAGCTTAACAGTTCAGGAATAAAGTCTTTTACTATATGTGTGTGAAATCAAAACTGTCCAAGGAGACAACCAAGAAAATCTGGTCTACATTTATGTGGACAGGTGGTCACTATAAACACTGTGTCAATGGGGAAAATTATCTTGCACCAAAAAGTGGTTACATTGGCCAGGTGGTTCTTATGTACATGTAGAGGTGGTTACTTGTACCATACTTTGCTGTATGTGCGTGTTTGTTTGTTTGTGTGTGTGTATGTATGTATGTGTACCATCCTGTATACTTTCTCAAATACTGCATCTAAGTATCCTTCAACCTTTGGTCATTAACTTTTTTTTCATTAGGCCATGTTGATTTGATTATATGGATGACATCCGCGCGCGCATGAATTTTCGGCCGTTTCCAAAAAAAAAAAAAGTTTTCAACCATACTGTAAATCGTGCAAAACAGTTGCTAAATGAGCAAAAATATACCATAAGTTGCAAGGAAAACATTTAGAAACGATACCAATGTCGTAGAATGCCAAAATCAAAGGAAAAAAGACAAAAATGTAAAGAAATGAATTCGAAGAGTAGAGTATTCGCCATAACATATTCTGTGCCATTTGTTCAACCTTCATGACCACGTAGATTTCATAGTGAAAGCAACTTTTTTTTTTGCAAAACTTTTTTTTTTTATTCGCACGCGCGCATTACTTTTGGGGTTCCCAGAGGATGTCATCCATATAATCAAATCAACATGGCCTTAACTCTAATGTCTAAAGAGACTGTCTCTTAGTATTTATCAATCAAACTTCCCTGGCCTAAATGCTCGTCTACATCTGATCTTGTTGTTGCCGAACTGGAAAAAACGATCAATATTTATACCATCAGGGGCTTCATAATATCCAAATTCTATTCTCGGGAGGATGATAATACTGAAATCAATGGATAGATCAATAATTTCTGCATTATAGTGTGGTCATCCTGTGGTCAAGGTATGAGAATCGTATGTGACAGTTAGGCCAAAACAGTTCAGTTTCCTGGTTTTGATGTCTATTCAAGAAAATGAGGGAACTAAATTTTAAACTGGGACTTAGATAGCTAACTTAAGTATTTTTTCTATCACTATAACGCATTCTATGATTTGATATTTTGATACACACATTTGAAAAAATATATTTTCATTTGACTGTTGCCTAGACATTGATTTTTCAACCCTCATTTGTAGTCATTTACTGGCAATAAGATTTCGAAATCAGTACTACTTTTGACTGTGTAATCGGAATGATTCAGTTGATATGGTAAATTACCGTATATTGGTTTCTTCAGCCTATTATTAAAAGGTTGTGGTTCAAAGTTGTAGTTAGGCTATCCGTGCTGTGAGGACCCCTAGCAGACAAGAGTGGCAGTGCAGCCATGTCCTGCAAATCTTTAGCATGTACGTGTACGTGTCCATCATAAAATTTTCTGCTATTTGCAAGAGACATATTGAGTTGAAAAGTGCAGTCATACAAGAAGGACATATTTGTGGTGTTAGTGACAAATTAATGGTGGTCCCTTAAACAGGGACAGGGGTGTCACTACCTAAAACCTCTATATGACTGTCTCTTGTCACGTGATTATCCCATCATGATCAAGTCACGTGACAAGAGAATTCCAAGACGAGATCTTAACCGGGTTGAAGAGGAGACAGAGTGCATCTCGAAAGTGTGTTAAGGTATAAATATTTGTCAAAAAAAAAGGTGGAGAGGTTACCAGGAAAAATGCAGAAATCAAGCTACGATTCACGAAAGCTTCACAGTACCCCGGCTAATATGTAAAATTACAGTATGACGTGACTATTAGACTATTATATGTCTACAAATGTATATGAGCCTATATATCTAGAACACAAATTTGTATTGGCTCAAGACGGTGACCAGACTGTGTTGTCAAAAAAATCAATGGCGTTATGTAGGAGTAGGCTAAAGTGGGTTTTACATAGAGATGGCTTCAACTTCCATAACCGATACATTCTCAGCGCTTTCAATTTCATGCCAGAAATGTCGCAATGCGCCGGGAAATTGCAGTTGCCCAAAGCAAATCATTATTAGGCCACACCAATTTATTTTCTTGGTTAACGGATTTTTGTTGAAAAAAAATGGAGCGGGCGGGCGAAAAAAAAATAAAAATAAAAATTTGATACTACCTGCCATACAGCCATGTAGTGTGAAATCCAGACTGCTTTAGTTACGAAAATACTGGGAAAGAAACAAAAGACAAGAGAGGATGTACCGTATTGTGTTTTATTTGCTATCCACACCATTGGGTTGATAATCTTTTCGTACACGAGCAAAATGCAGAAAACAAGTTTTAGCATGTTACTTCCAAGTTCCACCATCATCATATGTACTCTAAAACATGACACGAATGTTAACTCTCACAAGCAATTTTAACTTTAAAGGGGACAAAATTTATTCAATTTTACATGTACTGTACCTAGATTCTGCCTTGATCCAAAGTTCCAGCTTTCTCAAACAATTTAAGCTTCCGCCACAAATTTTGTCCGCCATGAGGCTCCCGCCAGGCAGGAGAACAAAACAAATGACTGAGCCAACATGGTTCCAGAACATCGCATCTGATTGGTCAGAAAGTAAAACAATCCACGATTGGCTACTTTACGTCATGTGACTACGTGTGCAGGAGCGCCTCTAGCGACATTGGTATGAACTGCAGCAATTTCATTGGAGTCTCCCTGTTACCGGCCTGTGGGGTCTAAACTATGACGTTTTTTATTTTTATTTTCATTCGGCAAAAAAAGCAAGCGGCGAATCCGTTAACCAAGGAAATAAATTGGTGTGGCCTTATGTTTACCAAAGGAAAACATATTGTTTTTGCTCTATTTCTTCTTCTTCTGTTCCAAGCACTAACCTCTGACCTGGCCAATGGCCTCTTTTGTTGACGTCTGTCACCATAGTAACTGGTGTTGGGTTACATAATGTTGCAATTTCATAGTAGGCATTTAGACTTGTATGTGAATGTGTTTGAGTAAGAATTAACAGAGCAAACCATATCTGAAGGTAAACATTATGCATTTGCTTTGCATAATGTTTACCTTCAGTTTCTAGTTTTTGTATTTCTAGTTTTTCTAGTTTCTGTATATGTTTTATTGTCGAAAGACACAGTCTGCACCAATTTGATATTTCATCGATTTTTTTTCTCTCGAATGATGAGAAAGGAAGAAAATGTTCAGCATCATTTATGAAACAGGGCGTTAAAAAAAGAACGAACTGGCTACTCTTACCTCATTTTCACTTATTTATGTCCCTTTCTTGTGCACTTTAGTATAAATTTTGAAGCATTGAAGCTTCTTATCCACTTTGGGGTTCTGCTACATTCAATTAAGGTATTTGGGTTAATTTGAATCCCTCAGTAACACATTCCACAGTTCTTTTGTGGCATCGCTGGGGCAGACCCGCTCTTGAGGTTAGGAGAACAACTCTGAACCGCCCCCCTCACACTCACACTCTGTGCCCAATTTGCCGAAAACAACTGAAGGACCCTCAGTGACAAAGCCCCACAAGTTTCCTACTATTTGTGAGGAGCACAGCTGTGAGATCGTGGTACAAGCAGGAACAGGTAGTTGTGATTGGCCCATAGCTTGAAAAGAGAATTCTCCAAAGATTTTAGTTGTATCTATTTAGATTTAGTATACAGATCTGGTATTTCATAACAGTTGCCTCATAGTAAAAATTCCTTTTTCCAAGATTTTTTGTTAGATCTTTTTTTCTTGCTTTTTTTTTAATTCAAAAGCATGTATCATACCACTTGTTCCCACCTTCAGGGATCATTAAGAGAAAAGTGTTTTGATTTTTATGTCTCTTTTGAAATTCCCATGCACATAGATCTGATTTGCTTGGAAATTTTAAGGCTGTAGCCATCTTGACACTTTACTTGAAAGTCAGCAGAAATCTTTCAGAACAGAAGAATTTGTTATTTTATTACCATTGGTGATAGTATTGTTGACAAAGGCTTAAAACATAACGTACACAGGTGGTCTAGCTACCACCTTGTAGCAGCAGTGGGACGTCTTAAATTGGAAAATGACTAAAGTGAAAAAAAATCCACTGAAGCGGAGGAGAGACTTCGCGGCATTAACATGAGCTCTTCTGCACATACCCGTAGAAAACCTCGGGGAGCCCCAGACCATGAATATGTAAGACTACTGCCTAGCAAAGAGGCTTCTCGTGCAGTAGAGCGTGGCAGTATCCACAGTCAGGGGCTGGGAGTGAGTGAGTATGCATGCGAGAAGAACTGATTTAGACACGACAAGGAAAGACAGGCTCTAGTTGTTTTCAGTCGGAAGTAAAAAATGACGCGTTACGAGTTGCAAACTGGGGAGACAGAAGGTGAGAATTTTTCTCTCGTACTCCTCTCACTTCTCGAAGTAGTTTCAAGAAACTTGGAAGAGTGAATTGCCTCCTTTGTTGGCATACTTGTTCTTGTTCTGTGTTTTTGTCTTTCAAGGAATTCTCAAGGTCAACATTGGTATGTTGAGGTTACTTATCCTGAGAGGGTCACAGAAGGCACCTGTTGTTTTAGCTTAAATTTTTGAGACATTTTCCAATTTTTGTCCAATTGTAAGGACTCCTGTCACAAAGTGAGAGTAAAATGTTTTTCTGGTCCTTCCTAAAAAGTTGTGTGTCGTGTTGTTTTTATTTAAACTTATATGCTATTTCCTCAAATTCCTGATGAATATCTTCTACGTAGTTGGGAAAGAATTTTTCAGAGCTCATCAAATGGGATTGATGTTCTTTAAGGTACTTCAAAACTTTAATCCAGAAGAAGGCTTTGTAACTGACAGTTAATGTGTTGTTAGAGCTAGCATTTTGCTGTCAGGGCGTGTAGAATATAAAGGCAGAGTCTTGTAGTGTTTCCCAAAATAAACAGAAGAATTCAAACATGGTGACAACATAGCTAGCTGCCCTGCCCAGGTTCTTAGAGGATGAGTCCATTTTGAAGACAAAAGGGGTGTGAGCATCACAAATTTTGTCTTTTTCTTGATCAAGAGATTGTCATTCATGCTATTAACTCGATAGATTCAAAAGAGTAGAATCTAAGAACAGTACTGTAATAGAATTTAAGTATTTCAGATAAATATTCTATCCTATTTTTCAACAATAGACCACCTGACTGTATAGCGGCAAGTGTTTTTTTATAACTTAAAGATTTGAGACGAATTGTAAGAAAGCATATACCTCATAATTACATCAATAAACTGATTATTTGATCCTTATTAAATTTTTTACGTAAGAAACGATACATGTTGTTGACCTAGATGTTTCCAGTGGTGCAGCCCCGTGCCTTAAGGTGTTGGGCGGTGTTGTTTTCCTAGAGCTGTTTTCTTCTTTGCAAGGCATGACATGCAACTGGTGTCAGGAGACCTGTACTGAATGGGCTACTGGGTTACAAGATCAGGACGTGTTGTTAGCTTTTAAGGTGTTGTTTCTGTTTCTTGTCTCAAACTCAAACCCAGACAAGGAAGACCAGGGCTCAAAATACTGGGTGCATGTGCACCTTAGTACTAAATTTGGAGCTCAGGTGCACCCAGTTTTTTTCTGTGGGTGCACTCAAATATTTTGGTAGGCTTACGTATGTAAAAATGTCAAATGGTATACAGCATATCCTTAACATCTGTGTGTCAGAAAAAAAGTTTTTGATGACCTTCTATACTAAGTTTTTTGTGTACCTAATTTTTAGGTTGGGTGCACCAGTGCACCTATTCCCAAAAATGAATTTCGAGCCCTGAAGACCACTTGAAGGTCTCAGCAGCCTTGTCGACGACTGTAAACTGTATCATTCTATAGAACAGAATTCTTACCAAGTTTCTTATTTTTCCTCTCCAGGGTGCTGTGACGCATGCATCATGTGTTTAGGGCCAATCCCCTACGTCTCGCTCATCCCCACTATCATACAATACAGTTACAGAAGATCTCAAAACACCTCCTGGAAGTCTAAAATCTCTGAAAACTTACCGATTTCCTTGTTTTTCTGTCTCCAGGGTGCTGTGACACGTGCATCAGGTGTTTTTATGCGGATCCCGTATGCCTTTCTCATTGCCATGGTCATACAATACATCTCAAAACACCCCCAGAAGTCTGAAATTAGTTTTTTTTTTTTTTATTTATTTATGACGATTTACCACATTTGTGGAAGGATTGACATAACAGGTGACTATCACCTCTTCAAAGATGTCAACCCCGAGACCAGACTGTAAGGTCTGAACCACTCACACCGGGAAGGTCCCCTACTCTTTTCGATAAGTGCGGTGGGTTCTTTAACGTGCGTGGGGTGTGGCTCTCCCAAACACGGGACCTCCATTTAACGTCCTATCCGAGGGACGTCCCTAGCCGAAGCTAGGTACTCATTTACACCTGAGTGAAGTGAGGAAAGTCGTGTTGTTGATTTCTTACCGATTTCCCCATTTTTCCTCTCCAGGGTGCTGTGACGCGTGCATCAGGTGTTTAGGGCGGATTCCGTACGCCTCACTCATCGCCACAATCATACAAAACATCTGAAAACACCTCCTGGAAGTCTGAAATCTAAGATTTGTTGTTGTTTCTTACCGATTCCCTATTTTCTCCCTCCAGGGTGCTGTGACGCGTGCATCAGGTGTTTAGGGCGGATTCCCTACGCCTCCCTCATCGCCACGATTCTTCTGGCGGCCGGAATCGCCGTGTTCTGCGGATCCTTCTACACCGCCGTCATCCAGACACGGACGCTCTTCAGCTTCGGTGATGCTAGAGCCGTTACAGACAATTTCAACAACCTGTGAGTAGTTTTTTGTTTCCAGGCTCTATGTTCTAATTCTTGTATAAATACAGTTTTCCATGTTATGTTACAGATGATTTATAAGTACAGTTCTCCATGTTACAATATGTAGAAAGACTCTTTTCAGTTTCGATTTTAGATCCGTTACAGATGAATTTGTTTCCGTGTTGGTAGTTGTAAAAAAAAAGTGGGTTAACTTATGGCAGGAATATTTGCGGACTTCAACAATCAATTGTGCTACCAAACATATAAACAGATGGTAGCTCTCCTTGGTGCTGAAAGTCATTCTATCTATGATATTTCAAGCCAGCAATGTATGATTTCCTTATGATAGCAAATGCTGTCAGAACAACAACACATTAACTCACTGTTGTTTTCCTTTTCGCCCCCTAGTGTTGAAGCCCTGAAATGGAGTGCCGTGGGCATCACTGCGTTTATGGGCGTGTACGCCTTTATCCTGCTCCTGATCGGTTTCCTGGCAACCGGCGCCAGCAAAGAGAAGAAGTACTGCGGCTTCGGCACCGGCCTGGGCAGCAGGATAACTGTCGCATTCGTAAGGCTTCATTCTCTTTTTCTTACACTAGTGTCGTTGTTGTAGTTGTAAGCAACCTTACATGTAAATTTTGATTTATGGATTAGTGTGGCT
Source organism: Branchiostoma belcheri (assembly GCF_001625305.1). Lineage (NCBI taxonomy): Eukaryota > Metazoa > Chordata > Leptocardii > Amphioxiformes > Branchiostomatidae > Branchiostoma > Branchiostoma belcheri. The sequence goes on along the minus strand of NW_017803135.1, from coordinate 26,194 downwards.
CTCAGTTCATTCAGTGACGGATGTCACATGAACTGTCTGAAAGTTACCCCCGTTATTTATCCAGTAGCAGACTTTGATAATTGTCTTTGAATAATTGTTTCATAATTTTTCGTTAGAAAATCCTTTTCTCTTAAAATTTGGGAGGTTAGAGAACATGGAGTTCTATTGTTCTTGGAGCTAGAGAGATATCCTTCATTCCCATATGAAGTGCTTTTGCTTCAGAATTATTTCCTGAACGAGACGGTCGCTTAAGTTGAGGGTGTGCAGAATCAAATTGAGACCCAAAATAAACTGGGGTGTGCCCCTCTTAACTGGTAAATAGCTGGTATTGCCTTTGATCTTTGACCTTCAACCATTCCCGCAGTTTGACCTTTGCTCCTTGACCTTTCCCACAGTTCCTTGTGCTGACGTACATCATCTTCATCGGCTGGCTGCTGATGTCCTGCATGGGGGTCATCCCCTCCCTCTTCTTTTACCTCACCGTCATCGTGAAAGCCAAACCCTACACCGTCAATGGCAACAACTGCCTCAATCTGCAGCAGTTTGGTAAGTCTCTTCCACATCTTGGAAGTATTGGTTTGAGGGGCCGAAAGTTTGTGTGTTTTGTGCCATCCCATCGCTGTTCTTTTACCTCACCGTCATCGTGAAAGCCAAACCCTACACCGTCAACGGCAACAACTGCCTCAATCTGCAGCAGTTCGGTAAGTCCAGATCCCTTCTGCATCATTACTTCCGTATCCAGAAGTAACAATGAGCTGGAAGTATTGTTTTGGGTGGCTGTGTTGTTTGTGTGTTTTGTGTCATTGTGAAAGCCAAACCCTACACCGTCAATGGCAACAACTGCCTCAATCTGCAGCAGTTCGGTAAGTCTCTTCCACATCTTGGAAGTATTGGTTTGGGTGGCTGAGAGTATATGTGTTTTGTGTCAACCTGCAGCATCATTAGTTTAGAGTATTGTTTTGCAGGGTGTACAGAAAATGCAACATGGAAATGTGAAGTAGATTGCAAATAGTGAAAAGTAAGGAAAGGGAACTGAGTAGAAACCTTTCGAGTACTAACCATGTGAGAGACAACAGCCAGGACCCTAAACTCATGACTGCTTAGTACAAAAGCAGGGTCACTAACCACTGGAAGCTTCATTCTCTTAGATTTAAGTGCAGTATTGATTTGTAACGCCCTATACTTCTTCTTCTAGGCTTGGATGTGGTTTTCAACACCACCGGCACACCAACCGTACCGGCTAATACCAATCTTGGTACCAACATGTGGGAGTATTGCGGCAATGACTACAACAAATTCCAGGCCGACGTAAGTCCAGCTAAGATTCTGTTTCAGAAAAAACAGGAGTTCTGCATTGCCATACGTTGTACTAGTTACAATTGTTCCTCAATAAAGATGGTTAAAGATATCAAGTAATGATGTCTCTTTTGTACTGGTGGCAGAAAGTCTACGATAGCAGCCTGACTCTGCGATAGTCCTACCAAAAATCTCCAAGCAGATCTTTGGCATAAAAAAAGATACCAGTACTAAAAACACTTAAAAACATTTAAAAAATAGCTTGAGCCTAAACCTCTGCTTAGAGAGTACCAAAAAAAAAAACAACACTTCAACGCAATGTCGATAAAAATATTGAAATTGAAAAATTGAAAATTGTTATTTCCAGGGATTCCAGCTGTTCAACTTGTACATCGTGGCCTTGGTTGGCGCCCTGGTCGTCACCATCAGCCTGGTACGTTCTCTCACATGTTTCCCCTCTCTCTCTCTTCTACGCTCTTAACACTGCTCCAACAATGGCTCACAGTTACTCTGCTGTGCTGTGTTAAGCCTGGTCATTTTTGAGCTTGAAATAAAAAGGTTTGAAAATGGCCAGTGTTGGATTAATTTGAAGCACGTCGGCAAAATGTACTGTGCCTGTACAAAACCTGTAACAGTAGAATGTTTTGGTCGCATTTGTATACTAAGGATGACAGCTACAGACGGGATGTGTCGCAAAAGATGTGGTCTACAATGTCTACAAGGTTCTCATGCAATATTGACCAAACATCCAATGAAAATCATCAAAAATGTAAAATTTGGGTTTCCAAATGAAAACTTTAAAAAATAGAATATTTGGGTTTATACACAGGCGCAGCACATTCTGTGAACATGCTGGATTATACTGTACAGTTACTGTATATCAAACTGTTCTTGTTCTCATTGTTGAAATGTGCAGGGCCTCACCAACTACTGTACAACTCTATCTGTCGCTTGGAGCTAGTTCTTCCTCAGTCTCTGCAGTGTAAAACTAATTAACATGATGATCAACTCAGTTCACAAACTGTGTTGAGCTTGGTCTGTGTATTCCAACTTTTCATGATGCAAAAGAAATCCGAAATTTAAAGAAAAAAAAATCAGACTAAGTACTTTCGGTCAATGTCCAAAGAGAGTCCAAAAAGTTTACCAACAATGGATATCATTCGTATTACTCAAAAATACTTTAAAAAAGGATCTAGAACTTTCTACGTTGTCTAAAACTTTATACGTTGTCTACAACTTTATACGTTGTCTAAAACTTTATACGTTGTCTACAACTTTATACGTTGTCTAAAACTTTATACGTTGCCAACCAAAAGGAATACTGCCAGTTTGTCAGTCTGACCTTTACACTGTCTATTTCAGTGTATTTAAGCACTATAGGGAGTATAGTAGACATTAGGGATGGATTACAACATTCTAGGTTTCTGGTGTTTTCAGACATCTAACACTGAGACACTTTCTTGGAAAGGTAGTGCAATTTGGTAGCAGAAACACTCAGCCATGTGCTACAGTACACATGCAAATTGTATGGCTCTAGAAAAATGCTACCCTGGTTCGAAAACCTAGTGTACCAAAGGACTTACAACTGTTACAGCATCAATGACACGATACCGTTGAGTCAAAAATTCAACCTGGTTGGAAAAACAGGCCCCAAAGCCATACTATGTGTTCTCCTATGTTGCATTGTTATTGTCACTTTTTTTACCCATTTCTCTCCTATATCCTCTTAAGTTGTGAAACTTCATTTCATTCTCCATGTTTAATGCTTGTATGTACCTAGATTTGAAAAAGTTTTGAAGCAAAAAGTCTAAGTACCTGTGGTTTAATGTACAAGTAAACAGCTTCAAATTCGACTCTGTTAAAGATTTTTGGAGCTGATTTCTTGTGTATCAGACCACAGTTGCTGTATGCTCAATTAGTTCTGTACAATGTGTAAAATAAGCATCACAAATAGACTTTTGTTTTCAAAGATATTTATAATGATAACAAAGCTATGAAAAAAAATGTATGCATAATGTGATCATCCCACAGTTTGGCCACAGCAAGTATGCCATCACACATTTCTTAAATCATTATATTTTAAGCAATTTGCCACAAGTAGTCCTACTTTACCTTGTGTTAATTAAAACTTTGGTTACGTTTGTGTCAATTTTCTTTCTCCATGTGCTCATCCATCCACCCACCATCTCCATCCAGATATAGCATCAACAGCTACCCCCCTCCAGGGCTTGAAATTCACTTTTGGGAATAGGTGCACTGGTGCACCCAACGTAAAAATTGGGTGCACAGAAATGTGTTGGGTGCACGGGTGCACAAAAAATATGTTGGCTGCACCATATAAGATAGAATAAGTAGAACGTCAGCAAAAGCTAATTATGTTTCATTTCAATTGTAAAGAAAAGTACTGCAACAGTGATTTTAGTATTTCTCTGACACATGAAAGTACAAAAATATTTGGGTGCACCCACGTCATGCAGGAAAAAAATGGGTTTTTGTGCACAGCTCCAAATTTGGGTCCTAATTTGGATCCATTAAAGGTGCACTTGCACCCAGTATTTCGAGCCCTGCCCTCCCTTCCTTCCTTCCTTCCCTCTCTCCAGATTACTGTACGTCTCCTTTGCACTTTTGTGTTTTCCTGTATGTGGCTAGTTAGTGGCAGCCTTTTCCTTGTGTCCCATGCCAGGTGCACTACTTGACCTGCTTGTCAGTGAATTACGCGCACCTGAAGAACATGGCAAGGAGCTACAAGTATAAAGACACCAACAACTACCACGAGGAGCAAGAACTGCACTCCTACTGATGACCGTTCGATGTACTGAGTTTTTCCTTACCTACCTTGTGTTGTTGACATGCAAGTAGACAATCATACAGGGTGTAGCAATCTCTCGCTGTTGGGGTCTGATTTGGCCTCCTCTCCGAGACTGTGTTACTCTCTTGCTGTTAGGGGCTGGTTGAGTCTCCTCTCCGAGAGCTTGCAATTGTGGCCATGCACCTCTAAATCTGGAGAACAAGATTCCCTTTCCCAAAACTACCAGTTGCCATCACCATGCCCCGACGCTGCATGTGCCCTTGGGAAAGGCACTTCCCTCCCTGTGACATCCACCAAGCCTTTTTGGCTAATCTGTCAAAATATGTGCCAAAAAACACACTACAGATTTTATGAGAGCTCAAGATTCTCTGTCAATATGGAAAATGGAAACAATGCTATAACAACAGACAGTTCTTGAGCAGTTCATGAGCAGTTCTAAAATACTTGGTCCATGTCAGCACATATTATGCAGAAATCAACAGAATCAAGATGCTCCCAGTTCTCCTGACTTAAGAGATATTGGCCATCAAGCCTCTAGGGTCCTAACCAGTGGAAGGGCTGCTAAAAGTAATCAGGCCAGTAGTATGACATGGAGAAGAAATTCTGTGCCTGTCCTTGGTGCTGAACGTGTTATCAGACTTAGAGGTGTTGGCCATTGAGCTTCTAGGGGCCTGACCAGTGCAAATGGCAGCTTTGAATTTATGAAAGGCAAAAAAGCTTACATTAAATGCCATCATATAGGTCAGTATATATTGGTGTTATTTGGCTTGGCTGCCCTGTATGCCAAGTATGGACTTGCCCATGCAATAACACGGAAGCTACTAGTGTTATTTACAAAAATGTCTGTTTCGTGTGTCGTGCTTGTGTTCTGATGATGTAATAACCCACATGTTCTGATGACACGTGCCATGTTTGTGTGTTTCCCCTCTCTCTTGTGCAGGTGCACTATCTGATGTGCTTGTCGGCGAACTACGCTCACCTCAAGGATTCTGGGAAAATTTACAAGTACGAGGAGACCAAATACCGGGAAGAACAGGAGTTGCACAACATCGTGACCAACTCCAAGGAAAAGCTCAACTACTGATGATGTCACTGATGATGTTCCTCACACACACTGATGATGTCATCATCTGTTGCTGGGCTCATCATCTGTTGTTCTAAATGATGTAATATTTGAATGTCATGCCCAAATAAGGTAATCGGTAGTGTCTAGTAGGAGTTTAAGTGTTGTAGTATACAGTTCCAGTATTAAATCTGTGTGAATGCCCACAGTGGATATAAAGTCAGTCAAAAGTAACGGACAGAATAGATGTTTTAACAATTGGGGGCTTCGATGCTGTCATGGACTCTTCACCTTTAAGTTTGTATAATTATTGTGATGCCTGGAAGACTACACAACTACAAGTACTGTCAGTTCTTCGTGAGAAACAATGGTAGAATAACTGTTGAAAGACAATTTGTAATAGAAAATTTTGGTGGTTAAGGGATGGAGAAAAGACACCATGGTTTAGTCCTGGCATTATAAAACTGGTTTTAGGTGGACCATAGTATCTCTACCACATACAGTATTCTTTGTAACACTACCGGTAGTATGTAGAAAAATAGTATCATTGTTACTGTCATGAGCAAGCTCTTATCCCAAGATGAAAATGAATTCGAATATTACACATTTTGTATCAGTAAAATTTTATCTTGTTTTAAGAAGAAAGTAGTGCCACATTTTTGGTTTTGTGATCACAAATGAAGGTGTTGTTTTGTATTGTAGTATCGATAGTTGACTGGAATGTGGGTGTATGTTGTGGCATCGCATACCCAAACCTGTGCTAGGAACAATATGGGATCCGTACGTAATTGTACGAAACACGAAAACAAGAATTTCACAACTCGATGTAAAGATATGAATTGTTGATATCCGTACGAAATATTGAGAACTCGATATTATGTATTCAGATGATGTAACACTGTCTGGATTGATGTTTTACAATATCAGCATGCTAAAGACTGAAGTGGGCCAACTAAAACGTGTGACACTGTTCTCGTAGATAGTCAAGAACTTAGTAAAAGCTTAACTGTGGCTTTATAATGAAACCTTCGAGAAAAATTTTTGAAAATCTTTGTGAGAGTGACTTTGTATCTAATGTACTCATATACAAGTACAGTACATGTAATAGCATCAGATGTTCAATAGCTAGGGATGACAAAAATATAAATGTTTTTGTAGAGAAAATTGAACTGTAGACTTGTCTTAGTGTGCTAAGTTTATTATGTATTATTTTGTTGTAAAGTTACTTTGTAAGAAGGATATATAAGTAGCTATATGTACAACTTAAAGTAAATTTACTTACAATAGTTATTATATATAATATTAAAGTGTATTTAACCCGTTGCTGGCATATTTGTCAAAAGAACTTAAATCTCTGTATTCGTGTATCTTACGAGTTTTGAACCTTACAAGCTTCTGCTTTGTATATCTAACAGTTAGTGCAGCTGTCAATGAAAACCTTGAGGGGTTTACACAGATCACTGTCAACCCCAGTGGGGGCTATGCGATGGGCCCTTGTCTAGCTAAACCCCTCAACAGCGTTTACATTGACTGGTGTATGTTATTGCTTCTACAGCTTTTGTACTGTAGCTATAGTTAAGTTCGGACCAAAGGCTGCGCGTGAAAAATGGACATATTTTGTAAGATGTTTGTTGTACAGATGAACAAGCAGCGATCGCTGCCGACTTTTGTCCCTAATAACCCGCCCGTGCACCCCTCCTTTCAAGTTCACTGGTCCATAAACACATCAGTCACTAGTTTAAGTGGCACTTCAGTGGTGACACCCAGTGTTAAGCAACTGCAAAATGTTGAAAATGTCTGTATACTTGCATTTTTGAGAGGCAAACTAGTACTGGACTTGTTTTAAGTTAAAACTTTTGATCCAGCACAAAGAAGTTTCCTCACCTAGAGCTTTTGACCAGTCACTCTGGTCTTCCTCAGTAGACTGACCCAGTGAGACTTGTCACTTGGCTTCTTTGAAGTGTGATGTCAACACTTGACAAAGGTACTGGACTTTACTAGTGCACACTAGTAAACACAAAATAAATCAAAAATCTTTTTTCAATAGCTTAAATCCGGCTGATCTTTCATGCTGTACAATCTTCTGGAACAAAAGACAAAATTTCCATGAAGATACTCCTACATCTATATATGATGTTGTTGCTCATATTCCACATACAACACAAAAGCGCCACCTGTTGGCACCAGTGAATATTGCAGGAGGGGCTGTGGCTGTCTCTCGTGCCGTGTGTTTGTGTGAACCAGTGCCGTGTACAACTCCAAGCAGATGTTGTGAGTGTCGTGCATCTGTTTAATACAGTAACCGCGCTGGTCAGATCCTGTGTCTTGTACGTACCGTTGAATTCGGATTGTAAGGGTATGGATCGACTTGTAATGTGCTGTAGCTAGTCAAGCTAAACCGTGTTAACAAAATGAAATGGAGGAGACACATCATGTATCCTTTTCAGAAGAAATTTACAATTGCTTCTTTTCTTCAAAAAGCAGAAATTCAGCAAATTCAAAGGCAGAGCTTAACCTAGAGTTTTATTTTGGCATATTTGAATAACAAATTCATTATTAGAGATGACATATATTTTGGCATATATTATCTAGAAACTTTAATTTTGATCTGACTTGTAACGTTAAAGACCAAAATGGAACTGCATTGTGTGGTACAGTTTCAACATATTACCACATAAGTAAGAGAAAAGTCTTCCCTGGAACATATTGTTCACTGACCCTTCCCCAGTGGGTTACTCTAAGTTTTTAGTGAACATTTTATTTTCAAGAAAATGTTGTAAAGAAAGTTCAATCACACTTTGCAATTTTTAACTATTATACTAAGATACGTTGAAATAGTTCCTATAGCTAATGTCATACTGAATCATGACATGCTTAGCTTGTTTTATTTGTCAACCATGTTTTGAAATTGATATTATATAGGCTTCCATTAATTTTAATTGAAAGCTTCCCATGACTTGGTCGGTTAGTGTTGTATAGTTTGCACAGTGTCTCCTCTATTACATCCGGTAATAGACCGATCCAAAGCCCCGTCCAACACTTAAAACTTAGGAATAGAAACCCAAAATGAAATGCAAATATTTGTAGAAACCCAAAATGAAATACAAATATTTGACAGACACCAAAATAAAATACAAATATTTGACAGACACGTAGCTACTCTCCCATTGGTTGAACCGTTAATTGCCATCATCTCATTGGTCGAACCGCAAATTGACATTCTCTCATTGGTTGATCGGCTATTTCAATTTTGAAGGGCAGTCAGGATCGGTCTGTACCTGTGGGAGATGGGAGTATCGTACCCAAAATGGCGTACTGATGAAGTGTGGTGAACTGCGTACTTGTAGTGGAATGATTTCTCGTGCAAGAGGAGGTTTGTACCGAGGTTGAGACCAGTTGTACATTTTGTGATTGTGAGTGAAGAATACAACATTGTGCTGGTTATACCTTTCTGTCTGTGGTGTGCGTTTTTGTGTCTTTTGGTCTATATACTAGAGGGGATTCATTCCTCAAGCTAACCATTCTCTCACACATGCAGTCATCCCTCAGTTAGTTCTAAACGGGAACTATGCAGCTCCAGATGTCATACAACCACTGTGTCGTGTGACAGGCCAAGTATGTCAACATTACACCACCTCCTTAATTCCTCCACACACTGCCCACATACTCCCACCCAAAGAACAAATGTACAGTCAGTGACTTTTGTAAGGCGCAGCATTCAATACACTCCACACTGACAGTTCCAACCACACTCAGTGATTCACAAAACCAAGTATACCTGTACAACGTCTTTAACAAAACAATCTTGATCTTGATGGTCACCTGGCCATAGTGATCACTTTTAGTCGGTCTCTTGGATTTTTCCTATTCACCCATAGCATTAATAAGAACCGAAGCAAGTTAAGCAACCGTGTTGACAGCTACTCCTCTGTCTTAGCGAGTCTACAGATAACCAGCCAAACTCATACTTGGTCTTCCCTTTCTTGATGTGAGCTGGCATGTCCACAGAGAACAACGAGAAACCCAAGTCTACCTGTCATAGGCTGCAGCGGAAACAAAAGTACTCAGGTTCTTGTTTGACGGATCGATGTTTTGGTTTCGAAGTTTTCCCGCGAAGTGCGGTCAAAAGTCAAACACGCGCATGTGAAACTTTTTGCAAAGATACACGATGAAAAACAGCAACTGTTACTAAACCCGAATCAGCTTGAATGACATGAGAAATAAATTTCATTTTTGTCCAGAAGAAGTCCGTTAATGCGACAAAAATTATAAATTCCGAGCTAAACCCAACTTTCTTTACGTCATTTCCGGTAGTTGCGTATCCGGTACTTCCTTATAAGGAAGTTCACATTACATGTCAAAGGTGAAGATCCTGAGAGGTAAACAGAACGCGTCATGTCAGATATTTTATATGTCTTTATTTTGCTTTTCTACGTTTAAACTGAGATGGGCGGGACTGTCTTTACCCTCAGGTAACCTCCGCTCGACCTTAAGCCTGGACATGTGCACGCACTAATCTAAAGACTAAAGCTGGAAATGGGCACGCTATCGACAACTTTACAGAAAGTTTTTATATGCTCAGCTGTATAACGTTAAACGTTCATATGGCGTTCAACGCAAGGCCAGCCAAGGAATATTGCAGAGGTTTCTTGGAAGTACAGGCTGTACTGGTAGCATGGAAGGAGAATCCGGAAAGATTATTGAAGGTATTTAAAGCTTCCTTAAACTTAAAGCGCAAGTTGAAACACCAACTGCAACGTGCACGTGGCCGTTTTGTGGTGATTCTTTGGGTTGGTGGAAAAAGCAGTCCGGTCCAGACTGGTTAGGGGGGTCCGGCCCAGTAACCTTTGTATCAATCACTCACTTCCTCTCAGCCTGTGGGAAGACCATTTTGATCCCCAACCTGCAACCTTCTTGTCAGCCTGTGGTTGTACCATTTCCCCCTCACTTCCTACCATTAACTCTACCAGCCATATTCAAACATCACAACAACCAGCAAACATACCAGTGTAGCAATGTGTTTTAGAAGACTGTCTCCTGTTGCAGAAAGTTATCATAACCAACACACTGGTGTGGGGTAAGATACTGAGCCTTGCAGAGGTTCAGTGGGACGATCAGTGACATTGCCAGAACTTCTGAAACAGAAGTGGTACTGTGCTATGCTAACTAGTGGAGATTCATTCGTAATTTTCTGTCTTTCAGGGACAAGGAAGTCACAGTATGATGAGTTTGCTGAGAACACTCCCCACAAAAACTGCAAACATCAAACCACCAGAAATATTTAATGATTCACAGTACTTAGTTTCACTTTCGTCTTGAGACCATCTCAGTGCACAATTATTCCAATTAACACCCAGAGTCAAATCATCATATGACAGTGGGAAGAGGGGGGTTTTCAGTACCTGTCAAACTTTAGTAGACTGTAGATCTGTACTTTCCTGGCAGATAGAGATAGAGATTGTACCTGCCCTTGGTGCTGAACAACAGTCACACTGACACAGTAATTGGTCAGGTTCAATGATTTTGCATTGACAATTGATTGAAGTTAAGATTCTATCTTCAGGGCCATTGCCGGAACAATTGTCAAACATTGAAGTAGACTTAGTAGAGTCAATTCCGCGTCACCGAGTGGGTTTTTTCTCCATGTTTCTAATACGTTTGAATTATTTAGAAGAAAAGAATACCCCAGTAACAAAAGTTCTAAATTTTTCAAAAATTTGACAATGAAAATTTGAATATATTTGAATTCATTTATATATTTCTGAAACATTTTGAATGTGACTGTACAAAGATCTCTTTCTTTAGAATAAATTTGAACTACCCATGTGTTTCTTTCACAATTCGAAATATTTAGAACTATTTCAAACAAATAACCAAATGGTAGATGTGGGTAATTGCCCCCATAAAAGTAGGTGCTAATCCTACTCTTCTGTCTTCCTCTGTATATTTTTAGATTTCACTGCTGGACACTGGTGGCTCTTTTGTTGTAAGGCATCAATGCCTGACACCCAGGCAGTCTGCCCTGTACTTCACAGGGATGTGTGAATTACTTCCTTCCCATCCCACTGACCTATTTACAAAATGTTAGAAATAATTCGAAATAATGGTAAAAAATGGTAGAGTGCTGTTAGAAATATTTAGAAACTATTGGAAATGTCATAATCCACATCAGGAATATTTCAAACGTTTTAGAAAACAAGGGAATTATTTAGAATATTGACAAGATGTTCAAAATATTTCCAAATTATGAAATTTCTTAGACAAACAATTACAAAGAATTCAAAACATTTCGAAATAATGACAATAACAACCCACTCGGTGACGCGGAATTGACTCTACATCATTGTCAGAACTTTATGGCACCATATTCATTGGTTTGGACATTCTATCCTTCAGGAGCTTGTCAAAGTGCACTAGACACAGCGCATAGTGTGACAAGATTGCTGTGAACGTTTCCCACAAAAACTGCACCAAACCACCACAAATATTTCACAATTCACAGTACTTTGTACTTTTTTTCTTGAGGCCATCTCAGTGCCCAATGCTCATTGTACCATGTAATACCCAGAGTCAAATCAGCTTGTGGCAGCCAAACTGCTAGAAAAGCATTGTCCATCAAGTCAGTTGAGGGTGACTGCTTTATACTTTTCATAGCCATACCATCAAACAGTTAAGTCAAAATGCTATAGAACTGAACAGCAGACATTGTACCTGCCCTTGGTGCTGAACAACATTCTTTCAGGGACAAGGAAGTCACAGTGTGACGAGTTTGCTGTGAGTGCTCCCCACAAAAACTGCATCAAATCACCACAAATCTTTCACAATTCAGAGTACTTTGATTCACACTACTTTTGTACCTTTTTTCTTGAGACCATCTCAGTGCCCAATTGTAACATGTAATACCCAGAGTCAAATCAGCTTGTGGCAGTCAAACCCTTGTGCATCAAGGCCAGTACCTTTCATGGCCATACCATCTAGCCTGTGTTACACAAGCTCTCTCAGCCGGAGGTCAATGACGGGTCAACCTTAGGGCGGCGGCCGCCAGGAGCGTGATTTAGTCATGCTACATAATATCAAACAGCAGTCAAAATGCTCTGGCTGTCTTAGTGTCTATACACCAGAACAGCATGGACTGTACCTGCCCTTGGTGCTGAACAACATTCACACTAAAACAGTTGTCTCTGAAGTTGAGACCAGACTAGGCTTTGCTTGCAGAGGTTCAGTCGTAAGATACTGTCATGCCCTTGTTTATCAAGTCAGTTGAAGATGACTGTTTTATACTTTTCATAGCCCAAATGCCCATACCATCAAACAGTTAAGTCAAAATGCCCTGGTTGTCTATAGACAATTGTACATTGCACATTGTACCTGCCCTTGGTGCTGAACAACATTGAATAGGTTGAATGAGCTGCAAAGGATCAGTGGTAAACTTCACAAACATAAGAAGTGGTACACTGAGATTCAGTAGTACCTTTCATGTCATTCAGAGACAGGGAAATCAGATGACTTCTGTTCACAGTGGGATGAGTTCACTGTGAATGCAAACATCAAACCACCACGTATTTCATGATTCACAGCACTTTGTATCACTTTGTACTTTGTAATTGTACCAGAACAGACATTGCTTGCAGAGGTTCAGTGATACACTTCTGTTGTCCTGGGACATTGCCAGAACTTGTCAGAAAAGTGTAGATTCACTTGGTTACCATAACTTTCCGTCTTTCAGGAATGACGTCAGAGTTTGCTGTGAACGTTTCCCGCAAAAACTACAAACATCAAACAACCACAAATATTGCACCATTCACAGTACTTTGTACTGCTTTGCTCACAGATATTCAAATTTGGTTTGAACATTCTATCCTTCAGGAACATGTGATACAATTCTTTGCTTGCAGAGTTTCAGTGGTCTGTCATTTGGGACATTGTCAGAAGAAGTGGTGCTTTCCTAGTGGAGATTCAGTGGTATTTCTGTCCTTCAGACACGACTTTAGAATTTGCTGTGAACACTGCCGCAAAAACTTCAAACCACCACAAAAATATCACAATTCAGTTTTTTTTTTAGGCCTTTGCCCATTTGTTCCATGTAACACCCATAGTCATTCACTGGGATGATGAAAAATTGAATGTACATGTACTACTAGAGAACATTCTGTCCTTGCGGGACATTGTCAGAACTTGTCAAACAGTTCATAGCAATTCCTTCATGTGAAATTATGTGAAAAGGATCCAAGGTATCACTCAATCTGAATAGGTAGAAGTTTATCTACATGTAGCTCGCAGGTCTTTGCCACTAGATAGAGCACAGCAAAAGAAACGAAGTCTTGGAAGACAGTCTACAGCTTTCTCCACTTTTCACGGCTTCTGCTAGTAAAGGAGCTTTGCTCTCTGCAGTTTATTTATTTGTTGCACAATTCCTCTCATGGCTAGTACGGCCGTTACTAGACATGAGAAGATAGTGCCACATATTACTAGATAAAACATTACAATTGATTTTATTTAGCTCTATAGTGAGCGCAAACTGGATCGCTTTCCTGTCCTAAGTTTATCAATTTGTTTAAGAACTTGAATTCTGATGAGTTGGTCATTTTTGCCTCAGCAGAGACGGGGCCAATACCGACTGCTGGGCCACTTTGATCTACTGTAAGTTGCTGACTTCACCATGACTTTCACTGTTCACATGACTCAAGCTTTGAGTCATCTCAACTCGCACAGGACAGGGCTCGAGAAAACTGACTGAAAGCTTGCTGCAACCGGTAAGCACTTTAACTATGTTCTTTTCTATGTTGTTCACCATCACTTTTGTTTAAATGTGTTCCCAATAATATCACATTTTTAGGTATTACTAAGCAGTGTCTTTTGTCAGCAGAAATCTTACTTCTGACTTTCACATAACTCAAGCTTCGAGTCATCTCAACTACTCACACAGGACAGGGCTCGAGAAAACTGGTCGAAAGCTAGCTAGCTGCAACCGGTAAGCACTTTACATGTCTATGTTCTTTACTGTCAGATGAACTTTCATTTTAATATGTTCCAAAAATATCACATTTTTAGGTAGCAGTGTCTTTTGTCAGCAGAAATCTTACTTCTGACTTCCACGTGACTCAAGCTTGGAGTCATTTCAACTTCTACAGGACAGGGCTCGAGAAAACTGGCTGAAAGCTAGAAAGCTGCAACTGGTAAGCACTTTGGATGTCTAATGTTGTTCCCCATTACAGATGAAGTTTCATTCGAACATATTCCATTTTTAATGTAAGCAGTGTTTTTAGGGTTTACTAAGAGGTCATATGTCATCGGAAGTCTTCTTTTCATTTAAGAATTATGACACCCCATAATGATTCATACATTTGTGCTTTGAGTAGCTTCAAAAAAAGAATCCTTTATGAATATACAGATGACGTAGGCTAAGTCTTTGTCGATGAAGAAAAATAATTAATTGTAACATGTTAACGCATTCAGATCCTTCTGAAAGATACATTGGATCCAAAGATTCCTCAGACAAAGAAGCAACATAACAGTTACTGTTACAGTAATAAGATACTCTTTTCTTCCTAGAACTACCATAGAGTGAAACTCGCTGCCACCAATTGCAAGCACAGAAGGGGCATCCTCACTAGAAAACTTTAAACAATGTTTCGAGTTAAATTTTCAAAGGCTACATGTAGGTGTAACAGGTCGTACGGTGTAATGCAGCCAGCTGCTGACACACTGTCATTGCCTGTGAGTGTGAAGCAGGTGTGTTATGCAGAGGCCAGGAGCGGTTACATTGACCATACAGCCAGATACAGAAGCCGATGTGTTACGCTGAGGGGCGGTTATACCGGCTATACAGATACAAAATGTATAGAAGCTGGACCAGGTGCGTTACACCGAGGGGCAATACAGAAAAAATCCTTGCTGTGTCTCTCTTACACAGCATCACTAGTACTTAAGCCAAATCCGTGATATTGTGTTGGGGCAAACCAAATCCCCTGGTGAAGCATACCATCTGTTATTAGCGTAACACTCCTACTGGGTCTGCCTGTTTCACTGTGCGGGGGGAAGCTATAAGAGCCCCCGAAGACACAACCTGCCTGAACACCCTAACACCCCCAATCACGTAAGACTCAGGATACCAGGCTGTGGTCTACCTGGCCAAGGCAGTTCAAGCACTCAAACTTCGAGTCAAAAGAGTCTCTTAATCAAGAACCAGAAGACATCCAACTCATTAATTTCTGTAAACCTTTTCCATCGCAAGGTGTTGTCCTTAACCCACAAACCATTATGCCCCTTAACCAGCATGTAATAAAGCACCTTTCAGATCCCGGGTACACAAGGCTAGGGTAGCTTTGGGGAGAAAGGATCATTGGGATAATTGTTACCTTGTTGGACTTACTCTTGTTTAAGTATCATAGAAGTATGATACTGTCGGGTTTTTTTTCTTGGGGGTTAGGGGATGTCAGAGATGGGGCTTTTTGCAAGGGTGATGAAATAGATAACCCTTGTACAGCGTGCCAATACGAGATGGGGTCCGCCAGGCCTCCATTCGGGTGATTTGAATCTAATCACCAACTTGCCGCACAATAGGAATCGGTTCAATATGATTGACTGAGCTTTAAGTTTAACTGACCACAGAGTGATGATTCATTATTACACATTATTGTCATTCGTAGACCTACATGATTGTATACCTAATCTGTAGACTAACCAATAAAGAAGTTAATTAACCTACATGTATTAAATAACCTATTCCCTAACCTACTGACTTAAACATATAAGGAAGTAAGCTGCTGCTTGGTGAGACTGTTGTTGTCTTTTTTTTTTAACTGTCTATGCTACACATAAATAAAGTGTAACGATTTGATTTTTTTAGGCAATTGTAACTAAGTTGCTAGCAGCTACTTGGCGAGACAGAGTCTTGGCTATTACCTATCCTATAAGTAAACTAACCTATTAACTAAGTTATTACCTATCAATTAACCTGTAAGTAAACTAACCTATTACCTAACCTAACCTATATCCTAACCAATTAACCTAGTTAACGGGTCAACTTATCTATGTCTACCTTAGTTAGAAATAAAGTTATGATTAACAAAATATCAATTATGCAAACATTTTTGGAAGTTTATCAACTTGAAGATTAAGCGAAGGTACTGCTTTCTTTTCTGATACATGTAACACACACACACAAATTAATATTATGCAAACTCGGACACTTTATCAAGTTCACCAACTTGAAGGGATGTCCTGTGTCCTTTTTTTTGTAACACACGCACAAACATATTCACGCACATACTTAAAGAGAGCAATAAACAGTTATGCTAGACCTTTCACAAGTTAATCAACTTCAAGAAAGGTCCTGCTTTGTCAAACGGTTGACTTAACACTACAGACATTCGGGAAGAGAAACAGGCAAAAAATGCCAAGCATTCAAATTAATGTTGTCATTTCAGAGCTTATATCAAACTTCACTTCATCCTATAAGAAAGTAAACAGCTACTTGGCGAGTCATGGCTACACATACATGTACAAGCGTATCTTTTCTGACTTTTTTTCAGGCTATCGTAACTAAGTGGCAATTGCTAGTAGCTACTTGTCCAGACAGTTTTTTTTTTTTTTATATATAGTCTCGGCTACAAGTGTAACGATTTTATGTCACCTCTAAGTTGACACACATATGCTGCTTTGGGACGTTTGTATTTTTTTGCTTTTTCTTTTTTTTCTTTCTTTTTTTTTCTTTTCTTTTTTTTTCTTTTTTTTTTTTTTCCTTTAAGCCACCTCCCAGGTTTGTGTAGTGTTGAAGCTGGTCTTACCCAGTATGTCTTGATCCATCTGTGTTGTAGCCAGTTGTTTGAGTCAGTTCCACTCAACTGTGAGGCACGAATATGGCTCAGTCTCAATGATGCAAAATGATGTAGATCAAGTGCAGGAATTTTTCAGTACAGTTCTTCCTTTGTAGGCTGATGTTTCCACGGGTTTGTTTAGAACAGGAAAACTTGTAACATCCGAGGGTAAGTTCCACTCAACTGAGAGGCACGAATATGGCTCTCTCCAGGATGTAGGTGTAGATTGAGTGCAGGAATTTTTCCATGGATTTGTACAACTTCTAACATTCGAGGGTAGGTTCCATCTAGCTTGTTCACCAGGCTTTTCGTCCGGATCCATGCTGCAAGGTACATTCCAGGGCGGCATCACAGAAGATGGTGAACAGTTCACAGAGTTCTGTAGTAATACGTAGGTTTGGCCATAGAGATAAGTTAGAGGGATCTTAGGCCCTACTAGGGTTCGGGTTGGCGTTAGGAAGGGCATCCAGCCATAAAAAGTCTTGCTTCAAAAAAAGCACGTCTAACCCTTAGTTTCGGGGGGAAAAGACACCCCGAAATTACCGAATAGTCAAAGGTTGTTCCCTTGCTGTCTTGAGAAGAGCTTGCAAGACTGTCGTGATGGTCACCTTCAGCATTCGGAACAGTACAGTTCTCTTTCCCATTTTAGAGGTTGAAACTTCCAACACATGGCTGTGAAGACAAGTTGCAGTGTATCTTCTGCAGTGCAGCTGCCTTGTGCAGAAATCCCAGCTTTTAGAATCCTTAGATTTGACGTGTGGACTCTTACAATCCTGTCAAAATGGTCACCTTCAGCATTCGGAACAGTACAGTTCTCTTTTCCATTTTACCAGGGATAGAGACGGCTTCCAACACTTTGCTGTGAAGGCAAGTTGCAGTGTTTCTTCTATAGTGCATGCTGCATTGTGCACCCGCCTCTCTGAATCCTTTGATGTCGTGCTGTCTTGTGCTTCAAAAGCAAGATGAGCCAGTTCTCTGAACGCTGTCTTCAACTGCAGCCTGAGGAATGAACAAGAAAAAGAACTGGTTATTATTTGATCACACATTAAAGAAAAACAAGCTCAAGTCAAGGGCTAAATTGCAGTGTACTACACGGTGGATTGTTATAGGTCAGAGCAGCTACAAAAAGAAAACATTCAGTTGACTGTCACTCGGGGAAAATGTGTTTTAAGTCAAATCCATCCGAGTTGACTTGGAAAAAGCATGACTGTGTAAATCGTGCCTATGTAAAATCAGCTCAAAACATTTACCTATAATGACTGTGGCTTCATCTCATTGTCTCCAGGACAGTTCTCTTTGCTGTCATTTGACTGTATCGTGCTTGGCATTGCTGGTATCGTGCTTCCACCTCACTGAAGTGATCCTGCAATCTTGGTTGGAGCAGGACGGACCGAGTCCAAAGCACACGGAGCCACGTCTTCAACTGCTGATGAAGAATGAAGAAGAAGAAGAACTGGTCATGATTTGATCACACATTAAAGAACAACCAGCTCAATTGCTGATGAATGAAGAAAAATGCATGAAAGCATGGCCCAATATACACAGTCAAGCGTTCTCCAAGTCTAAGTCAATGAAACAAATGAAAACCACAGCTTTGGTCTCTCATAGCATTAAGTTCAGTTTACACAGGAAAATGTGTCCTGAGTCAAATCCATCCAAGTCGACTTGAAAAAAGCATGTGGAAATTGCACCTAGGTCAAATTAGCCCAAAATATTTACCTATAATGACTGTGGCTGCATCTGCTCCAGGATGTTCTTTTCGCTGGCAGATGACATCCAGTTGACTCTGGTGACCCCTGAAGCTCGCTGGGTTTGCTGAAGACTTCTTCGGTCCTCCTAACTTCTTCCAGGGTGTACTGTAGGCACTACAACTGGTTCTGATGAGTTGAGCACCATGCACCAAACTGTT
Organism: Branchiostoma belcheri; assembly: GCF_001625305.1. NCBI lineage: Eukaryota > Metazoa > Chordata > Leptocardii > Amphioxiformes > Branchiostomatidae > Branchiostoma > Branchiostoma belcheri. Next base: position 7,298 of record NW_017803135.1, on the reverse strand, counting down.
GCGTGTTTAGTCCGTGTGTTGAAATCCTCTTGAGAACATAAAATGGCCTGTTCCAAACACCCAAGCAGTAATCATCTCACGTCTTTTTTTTTTTTTGCAACATGTTGTAGACTCAACAGCTCGGGTCTCTCAGTCAGTGTCCTGAAAACTCCTCCTCAGAACGTAGGACTTTCTCCTTCTAAGTCCGTCACCTCTTGTTGCCTTGTGAGGATGATGTCTGTGCATTACACCTTTTAACTCGGTAACGTGATGTCTCTACTTCCAAGGATGCTATTCTTCTTTAGCCTGTTGTAACGAGTTGAACTTGTCGGGTGACGTCGGTGTTTCGTCAGCAACTGCTTGAAACTTTGGATACCAGATCCTGGGAGGTGGCTTTTTTTTCTTTCTTTTCTTTTTCTTTTTTTTTTTTTCTTTTTTTTTCTTGTCCCTTGCAGCATTTACATTATGACACAGCTTTTGTTAATGAACCATCACACTTAAGTCAGAATTAAGTCAGACTCTATGGTCTTAGTTTAAGTCCAAGGTAAACAACTGAGGAAAGCCATAAGGAAAAAGGGATGGGAATCAGTAACTAGGAAATGAAAGGTGCAGGAATTACATACTGATAACACTCAACAACAATAAAAACTATCTACATTGGACAACTCAAAGAAATGGAAAAAGTTGACAGAAAGCTGGAATTTCCTCTGTATATTTTGTTGGCTTTTGATAGGGAGATTCTTTGATTCAAGGTTTCAGAACTGAAACTGCCTTTTAGAGGTAGACTCAAGTCTACTAAGGGACTATTAGTTAACGGTAACAGTCTGGAATGCCAGAAGCATTTGCTGAACTCTGATGCCAGATGAGAAAAATTGCCTTATGTGCATTCTCGGACTAAGCTGGAAAGACCACACACCATACAGCGTCAATCTTGCAGCATCTAATAACTGTATCTGTATAGCCGTTATAACCACCCTTCGGCGTAACATACCAGCTTCTGTATCTGTATAGCCAGTATAACCACCCTTCAGCGTAACACACCAGCTTCTGTATCTGTATAGCCGGTATAACCACCCTTCGGCATAACACACCAGCTTCTGTATCTGTATAGCTGGTATAACCGCCCTTCGGCGTAACACACCAGCTTTGCAGGCACCTGCCTTACCTTACACCGATCGACTTGTTACACCTAAGTGACCTAACCTTTGAACATTAAACTCTAGACATTGTTTAAAGCTATCTAATGACAATGCCTCTTGACTACTTTACTTCGTGACAGGGAGTGACACATCGCAAAATTTGTGGTGGAAAATGATGCTGCAAAAACATTGCCATCGGGCATCGTCAAGTGTTGGCCTGTTTGGTGATCTTTGACCACAGTTTTGCCAAGGTAAGTCTTTACATGTTCTCAAGCCAGGGTTTATTTTAAACAAGCCATTTACAAACTGTCTGCAGCTTTGAGAGCTTCAGGATGTTGCCACGAATGAAAGTTTGTTTTAAAAGTGCCACCCGCTGATGCCAAAACTGAAGCTAAAATACATGTACACCTGATAGTTCAAACAAATGATCACTATTCCGTGGGCTGCATATTCATCATTCTCACTAACAGTCAATTTTCACTACAGTTTATTTATATTTATTTGACTCTGTTTGCTTGTAGGGGAATCGCAAGTACTTCACATGATCTACTGGATAGAAATCTGATTAGAAATTTGGAGGTGCAGAACTTAAGATAAAGTATGTAGGATGTCAGCAGATCGGCTTTGCAAAGTTTCGATTTGGTTGGTGAAGAAGGTTGCATTTGCAGCCAGTATTCCGAGCCCTGCATGGTTCAAGTCACTCACTGACTTGCCCAGTCCAACAAGCCAAAACTTTTGGCCTAATGGTTAGCGCGTTGGGTTTGTAAGCTAGAGCTTCTCCAAGTCCATGCAAAGTGCTGACTTATTTTTCTGCTACTTTTCTTCTGCTAGTGTGTAACAGTGGGGTTCCAGCACCACTAATTGATTGGCCCAGTCCAACAAGTCCAAACCTTTTGGCCTAACGGTTAGCGTGTCGCATTCGTAAGCTTCTCCAAATCCATGCGAAGTGCTGACATATTTTTGTGCTTCTTTTCTTCCGCTAGTGTAACAGTGGGGTTCAAGCAACACTAATTTACTGGCCCAGTCGAATCTGGACCTTTTGGCCTAACTGTTAGCATGTTGTGTTCGTATTAAAGCTAGCTGCCTGGGTTTGGGGCATTTTCGATTCCTGGGAACCAGCTAGGGTTGACTGTACTACTCGTCCCTTGTTTCACTAGTGTCGGGACCACACACCCAGTACTCAGATGTTACTCAAGAACGCAGGCTGAGGAATTACATAGTTTAAGTGCAGCTCCTGAAGTGGCCCCTCCCCTGAGTAAGCGGCGCCTGCAAACTCAAGGTAGCAGCACAAAACTCTGGGAGCAAACACGATTGTCGTCCCTCAGCCGCCAAGATTGAGCACAGCTTCAAATGTATTGTCTGGGTGTCTTGACTCCGGGTTAAGTCTAACTTTTACAGTTGTTTGATACAGTCAAGCCTTATCATACATGGGGGCCCGCAAGCCCTTTTCCGTAGATCGCAATCGGCCGTTTTAATTCTACGTACAGCGTAGACGGACCACTCTAATATTTTTGCATAGAGCATATTCAGCGTTTTAATTCTACATAATGCGTTGCAGCCACTTGGAATTTATCGTAAAGCGTAATCGAGAGGTTTCCAAATTCAGCGTAGAGGGTTTTCGGGACCCCCCCCCCCTTGCAGGCCCTCTTACATATGTACATGTACAGGTGACCTGGCCAAATTGTGACCTTAACCCGCTGGGACCTTGCCTTACAGTTTTAGTCTTGTACAGTTGTTTGATGTAGTCAAGCCTTTACCAAAGTACATTTCACAACCCTAAGCCATTGATGTGACCACTTATTGGTTGTCCCTAAATATAAGATCCCATTCACTCTCAAAAAATGGAACCAGTTCAATCATGAAATCGTTTCGGAATTTTTCTACATGTTGGTTAGACTAGAGCGTTCACACAGCTCTCCGCTGATCCTAATCGCATCCTTAGTCATTGGAAACGAGCCGACAAACTTGAGCTGATTTTCACATGTTTTAAACCCTGAACCCAACGATGAATTTTAGTTAAGTGTCAAACCTTCGTATGCACGGAACCGGTGCAATAGCTCAATTGGTGCTCGCTTTGTGAGTTCAAATCCCGGCCGGGTCATACCAAAGACTTTAAAAATGGTACACTTCTTTCTCTGCTAGTAGCACTCAGCACATATGAGAAAGAGTGTGGGAAGGTCACACATACAGACACTACCAGCGGACCAGCCCCCTGCTGTAGTGCATTGCACAACTGTGTGTCGTCCATTGAGGGCTACAGAAATGGATATGGGCACCACCCTACGCTCTGCATAAGGGCTCGGGAGACCTTTCTTTTCTTCAAACCTTCACTCATTGGTTTCCTTGACTATAGGAATCCCTGAAACTGACTGTTCTGCTACCACTCAAAACAGATTGAAGAGGCATCGATGTGACTTGAACATTTCACAGAGCCACTGCCAACTCATCGCATCGTAGATTTTGCTGTACTGTAATATACTCACTAGGTACATTGGGCAGCAAGTTTCTATCTTGACCGAACAGCAGCCAATTTCTCTGCCCCTTTTCATGATATGTTGGCTATTCACATACCACATGTTATGTACCACTGTTCACATATTGTGTATTTGCACCCCAGGTTTGAAAGTTAAAACCACTGTACCGGTCACAGTGTGAATTTGAAACACTGTTCTGCAAGTCAATACAAATGTACCACGTACTGTACCCACATTTGTCGTCAATTTGCACCACAGTTTTGAAAGTCAGTACCACTGTTCCCACAATGTTTTATGAGATTGCACCACAATGTTGACCCCAGTTGATTTATTTGTTTAAGTGGATTTATTAGATTATTTTTTTATTTGTTTAAATCGATTTATTGATATTAGATTGATTTGTTTGAATTGAAGTTTGCGGGAACTTAAGTTCGAAAAACAGTTGGTGGTGGTTTGAGTTTGCAGAAAATCCAGGGAGTAAGTAGAGACACACAGAATGTTCACGTGCTTTCAGGTTTGCAGTTTAAAAGCAACCCTGGGACAGTCATGTTGGTTGTACAGAAATACTAAAGTTGTGTGAATCAAAGGAAACTCCTGACCAGTAGTATCCCATGTTGTTGGGTTTTTTTCGAAAACAACTTCTCGTCAGGTTTGTAGAATGTTGTACTGTGATACTCAACGTTGTGTCAAAGAAAACTCTGTGACAACAGTGTGTAAACGAAACTCCAATTTGTTAAAAATGAAAGCTCCAAATTATTGTCCAATGTGTAAAGCCAATGGCCAATGCTGTTGTTTGCAAGCACTGGGGGTTGTTTGGAATTTTGTTGCCGTTAGCTGCCGTTAGCCGCATGAAGCGTTACCGGGAGGCACCGCGTGGAGGTGGCAGACGGACTTTGCCTCCCTTCTTTAGTTTTTGGGCTTTTAGAGGTTTTTTTTAGTTTTTTTGAGTTTTATGTTTTTTTTATTTTTTTTGGTGTTTTTAAGTTTTTTTTGGTGCAACCCCATCCCCCCACCCCCCACCCTCCATGTGGAACAGTGGTACAACTTAAAACAATACAAAAACACAAAAACAATTACCTATTTACACAGTCCTTTGTCAAGGAATGACCAATCCGCCGCTTCCATGACATCACGCAGATAACACACGTGACTCCGTGAGCAGTGGATCATAGGTTGCAGAAAGTCTGTGGCGCCCCGTCTCTGTTGAGGGATGGTTGTAATGCCCTGATGCCTCTTTCTGATGACTTCTCCTCTGTGGGGATTAGAAAGAATACTAGATTAATAACTGACCACAATTATTATTGAGGGCCTGCAAGGGGGGTCCCGAGAACGCTCTACACTGAATTTGGAAACCTCTTGATTACGCTTTACGATAAATTCCAAGTGGCTGCAACGCATTATGTAGAATTAAAACGGGGAATACGCTCTACGCAAAATAATTAGAGCGGTCCGTCCACGCTCTACGTAGAATTAAAACGGCCGATTACGCTCTACGGAAAAGGGCTTGCGGGCCCGAATTATTAGATGTATTATGCAACCTCAAAACAACCTCAAGCACCTAAAACACAAAACAAAACCTAGACCCCTGTGAACCCCCTTCCCCCAAAACAAAAACTTCAGAAAAAGAAAACCTACTAAATTATCTTCTGCGGGGCCGCTTGCGATCTTGGGGGTGCCACGCAAAGCGAGGGTCCTCATCTATGAGAAAAACACATGAAGGAGACATGTTAGCTGTCAGTACAATAATGTTGTAAGTAGCCTGGATGCCAAACTCGTTTCGGGCTGCTAGCATTTCCCATCGGCAGCCAAGAGCCCTTCTTCCGCAGGTCTAAATTACTGCTAGTAAGGGGGGAGATTGGCTGGTGCTTACAATTAGGGCTGGACAAATTCTCCTGGGCTCAACTCCTCCATGGCGGTAATTTTGATAGGCAAGGGAAGGGCTCTTGGCTGCCGAAGGAAAACGGCTAACAGCTCGATACTTAGTTTGGCACCCAGGGTAAATGGTAAAAAACTAGGAGCAAGTAGAAACAGAAAGACACCCCGTTGTCCCAGGCCGGGGATCAAACCCATGCAGAACCCTGGCGCCAGCTTGCACCCCGATACTCTAACCATTCGGCTAAAAGGTCAGACGGATCAGTTGGTAGCACCTATAAATCCCTCACTGTTACACGATCTCAAAAAACTGATGAAACAGGCATCATACCCAAAACACACATCATACATCATACACCAAACACCAAACACACACTTATATTTTGGTACATGTACTGACAAATAGCTGACTCACTGTAGATTAGAATGACCAGAATTTACTTTGTCCTTGTGCGTTTTTGTGAGACTTTGCGAGAATTCAAGATGTATGTGAATGTTTATTCTCTCGACACGTTTTGGATGAATTCTTGCGTTGATACAATAAGTGCCTACATTACAAGTTGACTACAGGTGGAACTTCGCATTGAACACAGAAAATGGGGCAAATATGCGCTTAAAAGTTACTGGGTCTAGAAACACTGGTCATGTTGTTTGCGTGGCGTTCCTAGGCAAAACTGTGGTCAAAGATCACCAAAGAGGCCAACACTTCACGATGCCCGATGGCAATGTTTTCTCAGCGTCATTTTCCACCACAAATTTTGCGATCTAGAAAAACTTAAGGTGGTTTTAACACAACATAACAGGGAATGTGACTTGAGACATCCAGTACTACTTTTTTCGTAAGGCCAGTATCCAATCACTTATTAATTCTACGTTTTCATCACTCAGACTGAAAATTTTATGTCTCTTGTCCGCAGCTGCATGATCCCCCCAAACAGGCTAGCATTAGGAGGGTAAAAACATTTAGCATGTTTGTAGTACAAAATTATGTACATATGCCTTACGTGCTAAACCACAAACATATGTCCAAGCATACACAATGCCATCTATTGCATATTATGATCTTCTAGGTAAAGGCAATAATCTTCTATGACAATATGGCTGTTGGGGTGTATTGCTGTTACTCCCTGTTAGGCCACACCAAGTAAATTTTATGGATGACGTCCTTTGGAGACCCTAAATCTAATGCGAGAGGGCGAAAAAAACAAGAAGGGCCCTAAAAAACAAGATGCCTACATTAGAAATATACTATGAGACGACAAATGTTAGGACACAAATTGAATGAGGTGACACAGTGTAGCAAGTAAGAAGTCTTTTATTCATCATCAAAACAGTAATAAATCAGGTGGAACAGCAGTTGTCGTCCTGTCTTGTTTTCGCGTTACAGGTTTCACGTCAATCTGACGATTTGTGGCACTGTCGTGACTCTTTGTTCATAGTTACAGGAAGCGGAATTTCTTGTTTTTTTTCCAGGAACAGGCCAAAATCAATGCGCGCGTGGACGTCATCCATAAATTTACTTGGTGTGGCCTTACAGTTCTTGGGCCTCTGATGTACATTTGGGCTCCTCAGTATCCTGTGCAAGTCTTGGGTTTGCGGCAAAGTTTTTACTGCCTGGATGCCCTTCTTAACGCCAAACTCTTAAGTTTGACAGCTTTCAGACATTGGCTGGGTAACTCTGGGACCTTGGGTAAGCCTGCATGTAGTTAACCAAAAGGAGAGACAAAAGACTGGGAGAAACTTGAGAAATACTGGCAAGGGTGCAGCTTGTGGGAATCGTCCAAAAAATCTGGCTGATAACAAAAGAAAAACAAGTAGTCCATAGGCACCAATT